>NC_084738.1:49188286-49279290 GCF_033978785.1 Entelurus aequoreus | reverse complement strand
GTTTCCCAGCAGACTCTCTGGGAGGGGATCACTTGTAAAAAAGGATACAATTTATTTTGATACAGTACATGTTTTTTGTCCAACAGGACATTTGTGTACCACTCAATGTTTAAATACATCTTTGGAACAATTGATGCTTTTAAAGACAGACACATAGCTTCAAGGTTGAGAAGTTTCAGTTCCCCATATTCATACTCTTTGTACAAAACCTTTCTTTTAATCTTTTCTGGTTTGCCGTTCCAGACAAAATCGAAGACCCTCCGCTCATAAATCTTAAAAAAGTTTTGTGATGGAGCTGGTAATGACAAAAACAAATAAATAAATTGAGGAATAATTAACGAGTTTGCAATAGACATTTTACCATACAAGGTTAGGGATTTCCCTTTCCATAATTGCATAATTTTGTCCAGCTTTCTTAGTCGATTATCATAATTTACTGAGCCTAGATTTTCCAGATTTTCTGGGACAACAACACCAAGTATGTTAACTGGTCCATCTGTCCACAAAACAGGCACTTTGCATTCCATTCGAAAGGACGTTCCCTTTAGATTTCCGATCCTTAACATTGTACATTTATCATAATTAAGCTTAAGGCCAGATTGCTGTGAAAATATGTCCAAAAGATTAAGAAGGTTCCGCAAACAATGAGGAAAATTCTTATCTTTGTGAATCAGCCTTTTCTGACATGAACTTCATCAAGAACAAACACAGAAAACGCCTCACTGATGCACATCTGCAAGACTCACTCAGAGTTGCAGTGTCAAGTTACACACCAGAGTACAACACACTAGTTAACAGCATGCAATGCCAGGCTTCCCACTAACTGACAAAGAAACAGATAACATATTTGGTGTCCAGTTCAAAGTGTGACATGATTTAAAAATTTGAGAGTTTACCTTTGTATTTTACATGAGTTATTTGTACAAACATGGTGCAAAGTAATTCATGATTTGTTAAAAAATGTTAGTGGCCAGCTAGTTAAAATGGGATATTGTGATTTCACAAGACTGTCTTAGAAGTGATCATTTGAAAATGTTCAATTTGAAAAATGTGCACTTAGAGAAAATATAAACATAAAGTGTTGCATATTGATATTTATCTGTTTCTATATATATTTATTGTGAGGAATCATTAAGATGATCAGTGTTTCCACAAAGATAAATATCATTAATTATTAATAATAACAGAGTTAAAGGTACATTGAGCAAATTGGCTACTTCTGGCAATTTATTTAAGTGTGTATCTAACTGGTAGCCCTTCGCATTAATCAGTACCCAAGAAGTAGCCCTTGGTTTCAAAAAGGTTGGTGACCCTTGCCGTGTATGATGGGGATGATGTTCTGCTGACCTCGACTGCGGATGTTGTGGATCGGTGGAAGGAATACTTCGAAGACCTCCTCAATCCTACCAACACGTCTTCCTATGAGGAAGCAGTGCCAGGGGAATCAGTGGTGGACTCTCATATTTCTGGGGCTGAGGTTGCCGAGGTAGTTAAAAAGGTCCTCGGTGGCAAGGCCCCGGGGGTGGATGAGAGCCGCCCGGAGTTCCTTAAGGCTCTGGATGCTGTGGGGCTGTCTTGATTGACAAGACTCTGCAACATCGCGTGGACATCGGGGGCGGTACCTCTGGATTGGCAGACCGGGGTGGTGGTTCCTCTCTTTAAGAAGGGGAACCGGAGGGTGTGTTCCAACTATCGTGGGATCACATTCCTCAGCCTTCCCGGTAAGGTCTATTCAGGTGTACTGGAGAGGAGGCTACGCCGGATAGTCGAACCTCGGATTCAGTAGGAACAGTGTGGTTTTCGCCCTGGTTGTGGAACTGTGGACCAGCTCTATACTCTCGGCAGGGTCCTTGAGGGTGCATGGAAGTTTGCCCAACCAGTCTATATGTGCTTTGTGGACTTGGAGAAGGCATTTGACCGTGTCCCCCGGGAAGTCCTGTGGGGAGTGCTCAGAGAGTATGGGGTAACGGACTGTCTGATTGCAGTCCGCTCCCTGTATGATCAGTGTCAGAGTTTGGTCCGCATTGGCGGCAGTAAGTCGGACCCGTTTCCAGTGAGGGTTGGACTCCGCCAAGGCTGCCCTTTGTCACCGATTCTGTTCATATCTTTTATGGACATAATTTCTAGGCACAGTCAGGGCGTTGAGTGGATCTTGTTTGGTGGCTGCAGGATTAGGTCTCTGCTTTTTGCAGATGATGTGGTCCTGATAACTTCATCGGGCCAAGATCTTCTGCTCTCACTGGATCGGTTCGCAGCCGAGTGTGAAGCGACTGGGATGAAAATCAGCACCTCCAAGTCCGAGTCCATGGTTCTCGCCCGGAAAAGTGTGGAGTGCCATCTCCGAGTTGGGAGGAGATCTTGCCCCAAGTGGAGGAGTTCAAGTACCTCGGAGTCTTGTTCACGAGAGAGGGAAGAGTGGATCCTGAGTTCGACAGGCGGATTGGTGCGGCGTATTCAGTAATGCGGACGCTGTATCTATCCGTTGTGGTGAAGAAGGAGCTGAGCCGGAAGGCAAAGCTCTCAATTTACCGGTCGATTTACGTTCCCATCCTCACCTATGGTCATGAGCTTTGGGTTATGACCAAAAGGACAAGATCACGGGTGCAAGCAGTCAAAATGAGTTTCCTCCGCCGGGTGGCGAGGCTCTCCCTTAGAGATAGGGTGAGAAATAGAGGAAACACAGAACATAAATTGTCCCTTTATGTTGACGACCTTCTCCTTTATGTGTCCAACGCAGAGTCTGCAATTCCATTAATGCTTAGCCTGTTACAACGGTTTGGTGAAATCTCCGGTTATAAATTTAATTTAAATAAAAGTGAGCTACTGCCTTTGAATATGGACGTCTCAATACTAGAAAACATAAGGTTGCCCTTTAAGATCACTACAGACAGTTTTAATTACCTCAGAGTTACTATTACAAAGAATTTTAAAGACCTCTTCAGGCAAAACTTTGGAAAATTGTTTAAACAAACCAAGCAAGATCTGGCTAATTGGACTCCCCTTTTCATTTCACTTATAGGCAGAGTCAATGCAATTAAGATGACTGTGCTTCCAAAATATTTGTATTTGTTTCAATGCTTGCCTGTTTTTATCCCTGGTACATTTTTCAAAAAAATAGACTCAATAATCTCATCTTATATTTTGAATGGCAAACAGCCACATCTGCGCAAGGAGTTTTTACAAAGAGCAAAACATGATGGAGGTATGGCCCTTCCAAATTTCTGTATGTATTACTGGGCCACCAACTTGCATTGCATGTCATACTGGACATATTGCCACCTACATCAGGAAAGTCCTACATGGGTGAAGCTGGAGACACATTATTGTGGTTCTGCTTCCTTAGCAGCCCTAATGGGTGTAGCTTTGCCTCTATCAGTGAAGACAATTAACATTAATCCTGTAGTAAGTCACTCACTCAAAGTATACTGTCAATTTAGAAAACATTTTAACCTGCAAGGAATGAGCCTTTTCAGCCCAGTATTATCAAATCTCTACTTTCCACCTTCAACACTTGACACAGCTTTTAATATGTGGCATCAAAGGGGTTTGAAATGCTTCAATAATTTTTTCATAGACAATATATTCGCCTCTTGTACGGAGTTGTCCAAGAAATGTAGTCTACCCAGTTCCTGTCATGTCTGTTCATGTTTTTGTTTTGGTCATGCGTCATGTCTCTTCATGTTTTTGTTTTGGCCATGTGTTTGTTTTTTGGACTCTTTTTAGTTCCTGGTTGCACTTCCTTGTTTGGTTTGGTTTCCATGGTCACCCATTAGTTTTCACCTGTCATGTCACGCACCTGTTCACCTGTCTTGTCACGCACCTGTTTTCACTGATCACGTCACTATTTAAATCTGTCTGTTTCTGTTGTTCGTCCTGGCGTCCTCACACTATTTCAGCACTCTGCTTCATGTCACGTCACAGTTCTTTGCCTAGTAAGTTTTGTTCATTTATGCCACAGTGAGTGTTTTTGTTTAATTGTTCATAGTTTCTGCATTTATGCAAGTTTTGTGTTTATTACCAAGTTTTGTATTTCCGCCTTTGTGCGCGCCTTTTGTTTTCCTAGTCAAGTTTTTTACCTCCACTGTGAGCGCCTTTTGTTTATTCCTTTTTTTTATTTGTTAAAATTAAATCATGTATTTAAATTCACGTCTTGCACGCGCCAATTTTCCTTTACCTTCCGGAGGAACAAAACCCAAGAATCCAGTCTTGACAGTAGGACGCCAGCAGAAGAGTTTCTCCGCAAGAAAATTGGACGTTATTGACGAGGCTTCTTGGGAGGTGCTGCGCGCGATGGAGACTGAGACGCTGCGCTTTTCCCCCAGGGAGCGCAGGGGGATGATGTGGGGGAATGGAGGCAAGCTGGTGCCGATCGGCGCGTCGTTCCCGTCCCGGAAGCGTCGCCAAGGACGAGGGAAGACTTCCCCGAGCCGGAAGGACACGCCGCTCCCACAAGCCCCTCCCCCTCCGGGCAGAAGCAAGCAGCAGCCAGCCCGGCTTCGCCCTGATGACATCACAGACCAGGATTTTTTTTTCAAGACTTTTTCTTTTGATCACTCACCTCCAGCAAAAGACTGTAAAAACATTATAAGACATTATCAGGACATGTTTTTACAAATTAGATCCTGTCAGTCACAGTCACCCAGTTGTCATGCCCCGCCCCCCAGGACTCAAGCCACGCCCAAGTCACACTTTTTTTTTTCACCCACAAGATCCCAGGTACAAGAAGAAAGACTTTTTGGACAATTTAGAGGGGAGGATTTAGCCCCCCTCCTGACCTCCCTCCACCCACCCCAAAATACGGTTCCAGACCGCGGGGAGCGCGTCTGGGATCCGCTCCTTGAGGGGGGGCTAGGGCTGGGAAATGTTCAGGTGGGGTGGTTCAGCATTGCCATGCCAAGCCACAGCCTCCAGCTCGGCCACCACCACCTGTCTTTCGACCTGCCAAGCCACAGCCACCAGCACGGCCCCCACCACCAGTCTTTCGACCTGCCAAGCCACAGCCTCCAGCTAGGCCACCTCCACCTGCTCCACGCCCAGCTCCACGCCAAGCGCCACCAGTACCTGCTCCATGCCAAGCGCCACCAGTACCTGCTCCACCTGCTCCACGCCAAGCGCCACCAGTACCTGCTCCACGCCAAGCGCCGCCAGTCGCAGCTCCCCGCCAAGCGCGGCCAGTCGCAGCTCCACGCCAAGCGCCGCCAGTCGCAGCTCCACGACGCCAAGTGCCGCCAGTCGCAGCTCCACGACGCCAAGTGCCGCCAGTCGCAGCTTCACGACGCCAAGTGCCGCCAGTCGCAGCTTCACGACGCCAAGTGCCGCCAGTCGCAGCTTCACGACGCCAAGTGCCGCCAGTCGCAGCTTCACGACGCCAAGTGCCGCCAGTCGCAGCTTCACGACGCCAAGTGCCGCCAGTCGCAGCTCCACGGCGCCCAGTGCCGCCAGTCGCAGCTCCACGACGCCCAGTGCCGCCAGTCGCAGCTCCACGACGCCCAGTGCCGCCAGTCGCAGCTCCACGACGCCAAGTGCCGCCAGTCGCAGCTCCACGCCAAAACCAAGCACCCCCAAACCAAGACCAAGTCCAAGCACCGCCACACCAAGACCAAGTCCAAGACCAACCACGCCAAGACCAAGTCCTAGACCAACCACGCCAAGACCAACCACGCCAAGACCAAGTCCAAGACCAACCACGCCAAGTCCAAGACCAAGACCAACCACGCCAAGTCCAAGACCAAGACCAACCACGCCAAGTCCAAGACCAACCACGCCAAGTCCAAGACCAAGACCAAGACCCCCCACGCCAAGACCAAGATCCCCGCCAAGACCAAGACCCCCCACGCCAAGACCAAGATCAAGACCCTCGCCAAGACCCGCCACGCAGAGACTCTCCGCCTGACGCACCACGCCGAGCTTCGCTGCCTGCTTCGTCTGCTGCACCTGCGTCATCGGCTGCTTCCACGCCTGCAACGACGACGACGCGCCTGCCTCCTCGTCGGCCACGAATGTGGCCACTACCTAGTCGTCCGCCACGCCAAGTGCGCCCACCTCTTAGTCGGCCACGCATGTGGCCCTTCCCGGGTCGCCCACCTCGCCTGTGGCGGCGGCGTTCCACTCGCCGCCGCCACATGACTATGCCTCGGTGGATTCGGGGCCTCTTGGCCTGGCGACCCACCGCCACATCCCCCTCCCCGCCCTCCCATGACTCTTGATCCTGTTTTTTTGGACATCTGGGATCTGTCCGTAAGGGGGGGGTTCTGTCATGTCTGTTCATGTTTTTGTTTTGGTCATGCGTCATGTCTGTTCATGTTTTTGTTTTGGCCATGTGTTTGTTTTTTGGACTCTTTTTAGTTCCTGGTTGCACTTCCTTGTTTGGTTTGGTTTCCATGGTCACCCATTAGTTTTCACCTGTCATGTCACGCACCTGTTCACATCTGTCTTGTCACGCACCTGTTTTCACTGATCACGTCACTATTTAAATCTGTCTGTTTCTGTTGTTCGTCCTGGCGTCCTCACACTATTTCAGCACTCTGCTTCATGTCATGTCACAGTTCTTTGCCAAGTAAGTTTTGTTCATTTATGCCACAGTGAGTGTTTTTGTTTAATTGTTCATAGTTTCTGCATTTATGCAAGTTTTGTGTTTATTACCAAGTTTTGTATTTCCGCCTTTGTGCGCGCCTTTTGTTTTCCTAGTCAAGTTTTTTACCTCCACTGTGAGCGCCTTTTTGTTTATTCCTTTTTTTTATTTGTTAAAATTAAATCATGTATTTAAATTCACGTCTTGCACGCGCCAATTTTCCTTTGCCTTCCGGAGGAACAAAACCCAAGAATCCAGTCTTGACAGTTCCCATATATTTAGATATTTCCAGATAAGGGATTATGTTAAAACAGTTCTTCCACAGTTCCCTAACAAACCCTCTAAATCAACCACAGAGGAAATGATGTCTTTAAATCCAACAAAGAAGAGGGCAATCTCACATATACTTAATTTACTCTCAGGATTAGAATGCACTTCCATGCTAAGAATTAGAACATAATGGGAACAAGACTTCCAAATATCAATAGATGACGTAACCTGGGCAAAAATTGAGAAGAGGGTTCACTCATCTTCAATGTGTGCACGGCACTCACTGGTCCAATCTAAAGTGATAGACCTGGTGCACTTCTCAAAAGCAAAATATGCAAAAATATTTCCCCAAATTAACCCATTATGCGATAGATGTAAACTAGATAATGCAACATCAATACACATGTTTTGGCTTTGTCCGAAGCTAAAGCATACTTGCCAACCCTCCCAGATTTTCCGGGAGACTCCCGAAATTCAGCGCCTCTCCCGAAAACCTCCCAGGACAAATTTTCTCCCGAAAATCTCCCGATTTTCAGGCGGAGCTGGAGGCCACGCCCCCTCCAGCTCCATGCGGACCTGAGTCAGGACAGCCTGTCTTCACATCCGCTTTCCCACTATATAAACAGCGTGCCTGCCCAATCATGTTATAAAACGTGGAAAAAAAAGACAATATAACATACATCCATAAACGTGGATGCATGTGAAAAAGTGCAATATATTTATCTGTACAGTAACCTATTTATTTTTTTATATATGCACCTTATTGCTTTTTTTTAATCCTGCACTACCATGAGTTTATGTAACCACATTTCGTTCTTATCTGTACTGTAAAGTTCAAATTTGAATGACAATAAAAAGGAAGTCTAAGTCTAAGTCTATAACATCTACGGCTGGATGGCTTTCAGCCGTACAGGACCTCCCCGTGAACTCTGAAGCGTCATGTGCTATCTGCACCACAAGGTGGCGCCAATGGGCATATCAGGTGACGTCAGACTGTTGCGCTAACTTGTAGTTGATCGTTTAAATGTGCTAAATTTACATTTAACAGCATATATATCTGTATGTAAATAGCATGAAAGCATAAAGGATGACGTTCAAAGTTTTGATTTTAATTAAACTAATAATGAATTTAATAACACATGATTAAAAAAAAAACAACGTTACACAGTGAAATTAGTGTTATTTCTACTTTTAAAAATAGTGACAGAGAATAGAACGAGGATGGACAATTCAACCCTTAACTCACTCCTTTCCTGCAAAATACATTTCACAGATGCTGCCCACACTTATGCTCCTTCAAAGGATCTGCTTCTAGCTGCAAAGCATTGTACTTTCAAGTACAACCAGTGCCGGCCCAAGCCTCCATGGGGCCCTAAGCAAAATTTGATTTTGGGGCCCTCTATTTCTGCCAATAATATTGATTGTTGATCATTCACACACCTACTATAAACTCATTGCGGCTCTGGCAGTGTTGTTTACATTATCCTATTGTCAGCCTGGTATGTCTTTACAAATGACATGTCATTTATAAAGATATGGGGGTGGCCCAGTTAAGAACATAAATAATACCAATGAATGAACAAATGATGTCCAGAGTGCCACATATGGTTCCTAATCTTAAAATGTAGAAAACATTCAGCTACAAGAGTGGCCTGGGGTTGAACAGTCCAAGTGATAAAGCTTTGTATTTACAGTAAAAGTGTCATCTTGTCTCATCAGTCTTGTACATATTAGTCTTTAATTACTAGTTTATATATATATATATATATATATATATATATATATATATATATATATATATATATATATATATATATATATATATATATATATATATATATATATATATATATATTTTTTTTTTTTTTATGTTTATATTTTTAGTTAATTGTTCATATTTAATGTTTACTTTGTACAAAGAGAGCGCGGTCTACTGAAGTTAAATTCCATGTGTGTTAAACATAACTGGACAATAAAGCTGATTCTGATTCACTTTATTATTGCACCTATGTTGACCCAATCCCGCTGTCCCTCGGCTGCCAGTTTTAAGGACTTTTTGGAAAATAATTTGCAGCAAAAGCAATAGACTGCATCTTTACTTCTTGAATAAGTCAGCCAGCTACGCTTGACTTTTTCCTCATTGACTAGCTATCTGTAGGTATAATGATAATGAAAACTTCGGCCATCATGCCGTTTGGGGAATGAAAAGTTCTCCTTAATAGACAGTGGTCCTCTGATCACCTGCTCAGTCCTGTCTGAATCTGAGAGGAAAGAAGGCCACTCAGCTGGGTCAACTGGCGGAGCTGATGATGGTCCGTGGTGGAAGTTGCTGAGGAAGTGACCAAAGAAAGACAATGACTAAAAAAGAAGGACCTATAAGGTCATTAAATTGCACTGTTGGACATACTTATTAATCTCAGAATGTTCTGCAGTACAATGATCAATTATAAAGGGTGTTTTGCAGTTAACTTACTAGATAAATCAGCTGTGGTTTCAGACATGGAGGGGACAGTGGGCACAGAGGATGGAGGTGTGTGAGAGAGCACTGTAGAGGATGGAGATGGACCTAAGATGAAATACATACATACATACATATAGGCACACATATTAATGAGATACTTTGACTATATTAATTTCCCTTCAGGTGTAATGTTTATACCAAGAAATTAAATGTATACTGTATGGTGACAGTCTTTTCCTCACCTGATTCATCACTCACAGTTGAGCCTGAGGATGTGGACTGGCTCTGGGCTGATTCTGTGCCTCCAAAGTATTTTAACAATGCTCCTGGGGAAGTTTCACATAACTTATGAGTTGATGTAAAAAATCATGTTTATTTTACTCACATAAATTACCGTGCTCTGCTGCAAACAATTTGTGCAAACAACATATCTCACTAGTAACCTGATGCTAAAAACATATTGCTAGCACCGCGCTAGCTAGCTAACGTCACCTAGCTAAAGCTAATTACAGCTACAAATCTCTTTGATAAACTTTTTATTACCAAGTCATGCAAACATACCTTTATCATGGCATTTTTTCTCCTCTTCCACTTTCTTCTTCTTCCTTTTTTCTGCACCTGAAGGATATGTCCTTTTTTGTGACATTGTTTTGCCTCTATCTGCGCTTTTGATGCCCAGTGCGCACTGGCATTGCACGGCAGGCGGCAAACGTCACAGGTGCAGTAGAGGCAGCTTAAAGAGAAGCAGGAAGAATCACTAGGCCTAGATCAGCAGCAGCACTCTGTTGACCTAAAATTGTGTTTTTGTACAATAATATATCTTTGATCATTTAGAAATCATCAGTCAGACTCGTACATGCAAAAAAATAAAAATAATAATTTTTTGTTAATTGCTTTTGGGGGCCCCCTGGTGGCCGCGGGGCCCTAAGCAAGCGCTTAGTACGCTTATGCCTTGGGCCGGCTCTGAGTACAACAATGAGTAGATGAGTGTTATGTGTGTGTATATGTGTAAATAAATGAACACTGAAATTGAAGTATTTATTTTATATATATATATATATATATATATATATATATATATATATATATATATATATATATATATATATATATATATATATATATATATATATATATATATATATACATATATATATATATATATATATATATATATATATAAAATAAAATATATATACATATATATAGCTAGAATTCACTGAAAGTCAAGTATTTCATATATACATATATATATATATATATATATATATATATATATATATATGTGTATATATATATATATATATATATATATATATATATATATATATATATATATATATATATATATATATATATATATATATATATATATACATATATATATATATATAAATATACTTGGTGAATTCTAGCTGTAAATATACTCCTCCCCTCTTAACCACACCCCCGCACCAACCACGCCCCCCGCACCACCCCCCACCTCCCGAAATCGGCGGTCTCAAGGTTGGCAAGTATGAGCTAAAGGGGTACTGGAAATCCATCTTCGAAGCACTCTCCACGGTTTTAACTATTCAAATTGATCCAAACCCTTTAATTGCTGTATTTGGAATCATTCCTGAAGGGATGGAGCTACCTGTAGAGGGTCACAAAATAGTTGCCT
This sequence comes from Entelurus aequoreus, assembly GCF_033978785.1. Classification (NCBI taxonomy): domain Eukaryota; kingdom Metazoa; phylum Chordata; class Actinopteri; order Syngnathiformes; family Syngnathidae; genus Entelurus; species Entelurus aequoreus. The sequence goes on along the minus strand of NC_084738.1, from coordinate 49,268,325 downwards.
TTACCACCCTCTTCGCACACACCCTGATATTGTTGAAGTGGAAGGAGGCTGTCCCACCCTCAGTCTCCCACTGGATAAGGGAAGTGCTAGCAAACCTGAAGCTCGAGAAAATAAAATATACATTACGGGGCTCTGAAAACAAGTTTTTTAAAGTGTGGAGACCTTTTTTGACTTGTTTTGACCAATCCTCTACACAAGTGCAGGAATAGCCCTGGACATGTACCTAAATATGACTGCCGACAATTCAGGCCTTGTCATGCTGCTTCTAAAGTGTGTTTCAGCTTTCAATTACTTTGTCTCAAGTGCCTTGTATTGAACTTTTTTTTTTTTACTCTGGGTACTTTTGTACTCTTACTTACTTTTTGTTTTTGTTTTGAGTGACAGCAGGGGTAGGGGATGGAGAGGGTTTGAATTTCTTGTTAATGTGAATGTGAAATCAATAAAAAGAACTATGAAGAAAAAGAGATAGGGTGAGAAGCTCTGTCATGGAGCTCAAAGTAAGGCCGCTGCTCCTCCACATCGAGAGGAGCCAGATGAGGTGGTTCGGGCATCTGGTCAGGATGCCACCCGAACGCTTCCTTAGGGAGATGTTTCGGACACGTCCGACCGGTAGGAGACCACGGGGAAGACCCAGGACACGTTAGGAAGACTATCTCTGGCCTGGGAACGCATCGGGATCCCCCGGGAGGAGCTGGACAAAGTGGCTGGGGAGAGGGAAGTCTGGGCTTCCCTGCTTAGGCTGCTGCCCCCGCGACCCGACCTCAGATAAGCGGAAGAAGATGGATGGATGGATGGATCCCCGTGTTTTTACAATATGTAGCTTAGGGACTTGCAGCACAAATGATGAAACGTTTGTGTTTATTTCCAAACAATAGTTATGCATTCAGGATTATCTAATTTACTAGTTCAGCCTCTTAAAAGCGCCAGACCGCAGTGCGGGGTGACATTTGTGTTGCTATGGTAACTGCAACATTGACACTTGTATCAATATGCGCATGCTATACATCCACGTAAGCATTAAAGATAAGCCAAACACATTTTTAGAAAAAAAACAGAAGACAAATCAATTGCTAGGTCCGTCACCCTCATACTGTTCATAATAGGTTGAATGCTCCACTTGAAACATTGTTTTGCCCTCTGCATGCATTGTATGCTGAAAAGAAAAAAAACAAAACAAGCAATCAAAAAGTATTTAATGAAACTAAACACTACAATTCACATTCAGTATCATTACTCTAATGCTTAACAAATATATGTTCATTTGCAGAAACCATAGATGTCTCCTCTTTACTGTGACACCAAGACCACAACAATGTTGTCAATATTAAAGAGCAACATGTTCAGCTGGAAGGTACCTGTGTTTAATTGCTATTGCATTTACCGTATTCTGTATTAAGATTTGAAGTTGGCACTCAGCTGCTTTTGTAATCTTGTGTCAGTTGTAGAACAATCAAGCATGTGTGTGTTCAGTGCCTGGCAGCTGCCTTCTGAGACGTAAGGGAAATCATGGCAAATATTTCTGGAAAATTGGAAGGCCCAAACCTGCCAGACTTGGCCAAACGCTTCGTCTGCTAAAATCCACATCCTGTGGGTTACTCGTGTTTCTGGATAATCATACATGTTCATGGGAGCGCTCAACTGCAACTGCTCATGCTGGCAATTATGAGATAGCGTTTGTCCCAATACACACTTACAGGGGAACATGCAAATTAAGTCAGTACATAGATGCTGCCGAGCCTGGAAGAAAAACGTCTAAATGAACAGAATGAAAGATCAGAGTCGAATAGAGTAGAAAATGTATGTCGACGCCTCTACAACTAGCTGACTTGACCCCACAGCTTAACTAAAACTATTTATTGCTTGACGTTTGCAATTGTTTTTTTTTCAGGTTTATGCATATTTCATACTTTTATCTAACAGTACTGCTGCATTTTTTATTTTTTTTTTACATACAAACAAAATCAATGGGTGAATTTTGTTCACTGCTGTGGTAGAATCCAGGTTAATACTGTCATGCTTTTATTTTGAAGTTAACTTTGCGCCAAACAGGAAGTCACTGTGTGCACATTTTAAAGCTGTGGAAATAAACAGCAATTTGTATAAACCGGTCATTCTCAAACTGTGGTACGCGGGTTCCCTCTAGTGGTACGCCAAAAAATCACTTGATTAAAGTACAGTGTTTTATTTTCCTATATTCAAGCACAGTGTTACTGTTCAAACTGTGTTAGAGTGGCCAAAAATGTTAAATATACTTGTTAGATCAAATCTCTGCCTTGTTTTAATGAATACTGAGGCCCACTATGGTACTGTATTTTAATGTTGGTCATTATGGTGGTACTTGGGGAGCAAAGTTTTTTCTGAGGTGGTTCTTGGTAAAAAAAAATTGAGAACCACTGGTCTTGACTTCAGCAGCAATACTCCATCACTGTACACCGTATAAGTTATGTAAATTAATGGTATTCCTTGTTTTCGATGTTAAATACTTCATGTAACTGCTCCAAAAGAAGAGAGTCCTTTTAATGAAAACAAAAAATACAATTTTCACTCAATGATTGCTACTATACGCATGCTACATGACTGTCACACTGACTTGTACTGGTTGACGGGGCTGTCTTGTAAGATGGCGGCCGCATTGACAAAGCAGAGTGGTGGACGGACACAAGGGGCTGCGGGTCTGTAGATGGTTATGTTGCTGATGTCGTGTCACGCTGCTATACGAAACAGGTGTCGGTATGATTTGTTTGTTTCAGACATGCTTTTAACAAGTTACATTAACAAACATCAAGAGGTCACGTTTGCACAATTCAACATGTCCGAAAAGTAGTAGGTCGAAGCAGAAGTCATTTACGGTCAACCTAGTCCTTCTCCATGTCTATGACTGACGTAGAATAGAGTTCTCTTACATTTTGTCATCTAAAGTTTGTTCATTTCTTGAGTGAATACAAGGAAACACGTTGTTTAAATAATAGAGACAAGTAAAGCAAAGACATTCAGAATAAACAGATATTGTAATTTCTAGGCTATAGAGCGCACCGAAGTATAAGTCGCACCCACCAACATTTTCGGACAAATTGTATTTTGTTCATAAATTGGCCGCACAAGTGTATAAGGTGTAGGTGAACACATTTAAACATGAAACAGGTGCTTGTGTTCATTAGAAAATGTAAGAAAACACATTGCCTGTAACATATATCTATTCGTCCTTCTTTTCTTTCTGGCCAATCGCCTTCATCTTTTGGGGCTGCGACGTCTGCATTTTGTTGCATCTTCGTCATGATGTGGGTGAGTCCATAACACGCTAAATGGCTGACTGTATGATTGTGTGTGTGGGTTTGATTTATTGTGAACAGTGTTATTGGTCCACCGTGACCCATTTGGCAATTTCATTGGTCTAATGTGATGAGGCTAAAATTATTGGTGGCATTGGAGCCCGTGAACCAGGGGAAACATTTGCTGCAACATTGTATTAAGCAAAGTGTTCAAAGCATGTGAAAAATGCTGTGGTTGATCGTCCAGAATGTTATGACTTGTCACTGTTTGGAATTGTTTATTTATGTTCCTGCGTTTTGTATTTCCTCTCCAGGGCTCTTATTTTTATTTCCACTTCCTGTTTGTCTCCTTTTGTCACCACTTATGTAGTCTGGGTGCTGGCTCCCTCACCTGTCCATGATTAGCAATCAGAAGACAGCTGCTACTGGTTGCCAATCAGGATGCTTTATAGGCTTTGTGTTTAGAACCTGAATTCAGCGTAGTGTTCCCTACGCTTTCTATATCTGGTTTTGCCTTTTTGTTGAGTGCCCTGTTGCACTAGTTTCCTGTTATTAAATATTTTTACCTGCACTTACTTTTCCTGCGGTTTTAATCCTAGGGTCAAGAGGTGACACAAAAATTATTGTAAATGCTCGAGTAAAAAAACAATTATTTAATTTCTGGATATAGATTAATAACTTATGGGTCATGATCAATGAATGAAATGATGATACTAACAATACTACAACACATATTGACTGAATGGGCCGATTTTTTATAGAAAGGGTGGCCTTTCGGGTCTCAAAAGTTATGTCGGCTTAAGCAGGCACTTTCCAGAAGAGTTGGTTAACTTTGACGGGTTGTCAACATAAGGTGGACCAACTTAAGCAGGTTCCACTATGTATAAAGAATGGCTCAGGGACACAGAGAGGTAGCGTTGCTGCCATGTTTACTAGTCATTCAGGAAGTAAGCCCCAGCCCCAAAGCACCCTGGGATATGTAGGCATAGCCTACCACTACACCTCCCCTTCTTAGTTCAGCAACAACATATTCAAACACAAACTAATAAGCAAACTTATTCAAACATTTTAGATGAACTTAGACCACTGTAAATGAATAACTCTGACATAGTATTACAATCATCTTTCGCTTACACTTCTTTTTTTTTTTTTTTTTTCCACAAACAAGAACTTGAAATACTTTAGAGTTCTACAAAACGCTTACATTTCTTTTTTTTTTTCTTTTTTTTTTTTTTTCACAAACAAGAACTTGAAATACTTTAGAGTTCTACAAATCAAGTCTCTCAGGAGCCTTTGTCACTCTGCCTGACCTGGTGACTTGTGGTTGTCCAGGAGGAGTACCTGTGGCTCTGAGGTGGATTCTGTTTCTCCTCAGAACGCCCCTGTCAGTCTCTACCAAGTATGACCTTGGTGTGTGGGCATTTCCCAATACAGTCCCAGGGGTCGCTTCCGTGGTGACCCACACTTTCTGTCCAGACGGGAGCTCTGGGAGCGCACGGGAACGGTGGTGGTGGTTGTAGTTTGCAGCTTGCTTGCGTCGCCCTTCCTCATCCTTCTGGCGAAACTCCTGCAGCTCGGGCCATTTAGGGTCCAGCTTGCTTGAAGGCTGCGGCAGCGATGTGCGCAGGTTCCTCCCCATCAGCAACTGCGCTGGTGAGAATCCGTGCTCTAGCGGTGTGGCTCTGTATGCCAGTAGTGCCCTGACTTGGTCAGTGTCTTTTTCCCACAGCTTCTTGACAGTTTGAACAGCACGCTCCGCTTCACCATTCGCTTGTGGGTAGCGAGGACTGCTCGTGACATGTGTGAAGCTGCACTCTTTTGCAAATGCTCTGAATGCCTCCGACAAAAACTGGGGCCCATTGTCAGAAACCACGGTCTGTGCGTAACCATGATGACTAAAAGCATCTTTCACAGCTCCAATGGTGGCCTCAGATGTCGTAACTCTGAGCTCTGCCACCTCGATGTACCTAGAAAAATAATCAACAATAAGCAGGTAAGTCTTTTTGCTCCATTCAAACAGGTCCATCCCCACCTTTTGCCATGGGCGATCTGGTACTGTGGTCTCCATCAGCGGCTCTCTGTACTGGATTCTATATTTTTGGCACGTTTCACACTGGTCCACTGCCTCTCTGATGTGGGCAGTGATTCCAGGCCACCATACCGATTCCTTGGCTCTAGAGCGACATTTGGAGATTCCTTGATGACCTTCGTGAAGTTTAGTCATGATCTCCCTTCTGAGTGCTTGTGGTATCACCAGTCTCTCGCCTTTCATGAGAAGGTCATCTGCAAGATACAGGTCTGCTCTGACCTTCCAGTAGGGGGCAACGTCTGGCCTCAGCGTGTGTTTTTCCGGCCATTCTGTCAGACAGTAGTGTGACACTGTTTTGCATGTTTCATCTGCTTGTTGTGCCCGTTTAATTTCTTCCAATCGTGTGTCTGTAGCGGGGAGTGAGGACACAACTGCATTCACAAACACCTGGACCTCTCTTTCAAGTTCCAAGTCACCAGGTGACATCTTGTCCTGAAGCGGCGCTCTAGACAGCGTGTCTGCAGTGATGAGGTTTTTCCCTGGGACATGAACAATGTCATAATCATACCTCAGGAGTCGCAGACGAAATCTCAGAACCCTTGGTGGCAGATCATCCAAACCTCTGGTGCTCAACAGTGGGACCAGGGGCTTATGGTCTGTCAGGAGTGTGAAGTGTAGACCCTGCACGTAGGAGGTCAGTCTTTCGCACGCCCATGTTGCTGCCAGCGCCTCCTTTTCAATCTGCGCATAGCGCTTCTCTGTATCTGTCAGTCCTCTTGAAATAAACGTCACTGGTTGCCATGAGCCATCAGCCTGTTTCTGCGTGAGAACAGCACCTATTCCGTATGCTGATGCATCTGCTGCTACTTGAGTCTCTGCTGCATTTGAATATTTAGCAAGTGCTGTCGGTGAGCTCAGTCCTTCTTTCAGCTTTTGAAAAGCAGTCTGTTGAGGTTCCCCCCAGACCCACTCATTTTTCTCCCTCAGTAGGTCTTTCAGGGGCACGGTGACAGTAGCCAGTTGTGGCAAGAATTTGGACAGGTAATTTGCCATGCCTATTAGGCGGCGCACATCCTCCGCGCATTCAGGCTCTGGCATCTGAAGAATCGCTTTTGTTTTGTTTGGGTCGGGCTCGATGCCTTTTGCCGAAACCTTGTGACCAACAAAGATCATGTGCTCCTTAGCAAACTCACACTTCTCGTTCAAAGTGAGGCCTTCCTCCTGCATTTTCTGGAGCACACTGTGCAGTCTTTGGTCATGTTCCTGTCTGTCACGGCCATACACAAGAACATCATCTGCATGACACAGCACGCCCTCAAAATCCTCCAACATTTGTGACATCCTTCTTTGAAAATGTTCTGGAGCGGATTTGATCCCAAAGGGCAGGCGGTTGAACAGATATCTCCCAAAAGGAGTGATGAATGTGGTTAATGGTCGTGATTTTGGGGTTAATGGGATTTGCCAAAATCCAGATCGAGCATCTAGTTTTGTGAAAACCTTTGCCTCTGACATCATCGCAAGTGTTTGGTCGACGGAAGGAAGAATATGGCGTTCTCTTTTCACTGCTTTGTTTAGCTTTGTGAGATCTACACAGATCCTGAGTTTGTCCTGCTTTGGTTTTGGAACCACAACCATTCCAGAGCACCAAGCCGTTGGTTCTGTCACTTTTGATATGACTCCCATAGTTTCCATTCTATCCAGTTCTTCACGCACTTTCTCTCTCAGTGGCATTGGGACCCGTCTGGGTGTTGAGAGAGCATAAGGTGTCGCTCCTTTTTTCAGCTCTATGCGGTACGGCTCCTTCAGCTCACCAAGCCCATGGAACACCGCTGGATACGCTGCTTTGAAATCTGTTTCAGGCTGTGTCGCTGTGACAGCCTCTGCTCTGTGAACCAGTTGCATGGCCTCTATGGCTGGTAGTCCCAGAAGTGGTTGTGTCAGTCCTGCCACAACATAAACATGTTGGTCTGTAAAGAGGCCTTTTGCCAGCATTTTCCCCTGGAAACAGCCCTTTACATTCAGGGGGTTGCGTCCCGGTCCAAACAGTTTCTTAAGTGGTTTCTCCAACTTGCCATCTCGTGTTGGTTTAAAGACACTTTCCGGTATGGATGTCACGTCAGCTCCTGTGTCGATTTTAAAATTAATGGCTTCCCCGTTGAGTAGTATATTTTCCATCCAAGGCCTTGTAGTCTGTGTTTGCACCTCACCTAGAAAAGCATAGTCCTCCTGATCATTGTCACCGTCTGACTGGCACTCTGTGACTGTGTTTACTGCTTTCCCTCTGAAACAGGCCACTGCATAATGTCCAATTTTGCGACACTTGCGACATTCTACATCTTTAGCTGGGCAGTCTTTCCATGCATGTCTGCGTCCTTTTCCACATCGGCCACACTCTTTTTCTCCTTGAGTGTCTGACCTTTGGCCTTTGTTTGAGTGTTGAGGCTTTTTCCCCAGGCGCTGAAACCTTGTCTGAACAGCATCTAAATTTATCTTGGAGTCTCCTTCTCCAGCAGTGTTGTACATTAATGTCTGTTGTTTCTTAACAGTTTCACTTTGTCTCACTCTTTGTATTGTCTTCACCAGGGTCAATTCTGAGTCCATCTGTAGCTGTTCTGACAGCCTCCTGTCATTTATTCCAACCACAATTCTGTCTCTTATTAGCTCTTCCTTCAGATCTCTATAGTTACAATGTTCTGCTAACTTGTGCACAGTGGTGATGAATGCTTCTGCACTCTCTCCATCTTGTTGGAACCTCATGTTAAACTGGGCCCTTTCAAAAATCACATTGTGTTTTCCCACACAGTGCTGCTCAAATGCTTCTTTAACTGTATCATACTTCTTTTTGTTTTCATCAGTCAACGGTAAAACTGCCAAAATATCATCTGCTGCATCTCCCATAGCATAGAGAAGTGAATTCACCTGATACTCCTCTTCTTTCTCTGTTAATCCAGATACAACACGAAATCTCTCAAACCTTCTGATCCATCTTGGCCATCCTGACGGATTTGAGAAGTCAAATGGTTCTGGGTGTGATATTTGTGTAGATGCCATTGTATATTCCCTTAGTTGTCGATCAGGAAAGGTTTGTGTAGCTCAGCCAAGTCGCAGGCTTTTTTTTTTTTTTTTTTTTTTTTTTTTTAGCTTAGCAACTTTTCTTCACTTATCTCCGTTTTTATTGTCAGCACTGAGCTTCCTCCAGGCTATATTCATGAAGAGATAACATCCACCGCTTCACAGGAGTATAAAGTTATAACTTTTGAGTTCTTTTTCACTCTCTGACACCATGTATAAAGAATGGCTCAGGGACACAGAGAGGTAGCGTTGCTGCCATGTTTACTAGTCATTCAGGAAGTAAGCCCCAGCCCCAAAGCACCCTGGGATATGTAGGCATAGCCTACCACTACACACTAGATATCAAATCTGTGAAGCTCTTATTTCTTTGCTTTGTGTCCAAACAATTGGGCCTTGCTTTTTGTCTGCCTGGACTCAAACACAGAGCGCCGCCACTCCAGTTCCCCTGAGACTACCAATAGAAATCTAATTAACCAAAATCAATATTAAAACCATCTCCCACTTCCTTTGCTATCTCTTTCATTTATCCATACCTGCATTTGAACAGCTGCAGAATTTCATTTGGGGAAGGGGCAAGCAATGAGTTGCTAGGGGTGGGTGTAAAGAAAAATGATCCAAAATTATAAAACAAAGCAGAGGAGGAAGAGAGTCTGCAGACACAGACAAAGGTAGGATTTAAAAAACCTTAAGGGCTCAGTCTGTAAATGTCGCTGTCTATTGTTTCCATGTATGCAGATGGTTTCAATATACAAAAGCAAATACCGCTAACTGAATCAACAGATTGATTGTGTTTAAAGACACACATGGCAGTTGGTAAAGCCAGACGTAAAGTTGAGGATATTTTGTCTGCTTCTGTTTTCATTGCTGAGGTTTATCAGGCTGTACAAACTGCTTTGTAGCACAATCAAAGGTCTAGATATGGGAAGAAGGCTGTGATGGACAATCGTTTCTATAAAGTTTATCAAAAGTGTGTGTAAAATACAGTGGCGGGCCGTGCGTTTCCCACCTAGGCCTTCAGTGATGTCCTTCAATGATTACCTCTCAAAATACCATAATTGATGTCACCACATGACCATTGCTGGAGAAATACTATACAGAAACACATTTACGCACTACTGGGCATTGTACCAAAAGGGTTCTTTTCTGGCGTATATAAAAACCAATAAACCCGCATCAGCAATTAAAACATATCTTATGTGGTACTGTCAAAATTGAAATTGCAAAAAACATATTAAACATAAAAAAATAAAATATTTGAACTCAAATTTCATCGACAGCTGAGCTAGTTTCCGTGGTTGGCTGACATAGTCTCACAAGATGTAGTTTCTCTTTAAATATCCTTCTTGAAAATGGCCTTGCAAATATATGTGTTGTCTTGTCTAATCATAAAAGATGCTGACGAGGCGTGTTGGCGGAGTTCTTAAATTTTATTCCACAAGGTGCTCATCAAAAAGATCCCACTGGCTTAACGGGGCTACTGTGCATGCTCTTCACTACTGTGGCATGCTGGGTAAAGGAGTTCTTATGTTACCTAGCTCATAACATCACTATGTATCTGCCTTAGGCCATCTAGAAGGCCTTACTGACAACAACTCGTGATCTGATTGGCTATCGCAACTGTCCGTCAAATGTTTGTGTCCGTTCACTTAGAGTGCATAGACGCCTGCATTATTAATTGTTAAGGCACTGGGCAGATTTCATACAGCATGGCAACATAAATTGGATAAAAACTCTATAACCTAAAAACAACAGCGGTGAAAGGAGCATAATATGACATGAAGAGAATATGAATACTTTTAGATATTTAGGGAAAGTAAATTAAACATTACTTTAATCTTTAATTATGATCATGATTTCTGGTTGTTAGGCCAGCAGAGAAGGCCTTGCTGGCCCTGACGGCACACCACTGGTAAAATGTGATGGTACTTGTTATTGTACTTTTCCCATCTGATCAACACACTAATCCTCATATGTCTCTTGTTTGGTCTGTTGCAGACAATTCATCAGCCGCAATTAACCACATCGTTGCCTGGTGGTTTGCATGTTAGCCTCAAAACAATGTCTCAAATCGACTATATCTGTGTGACGCTTGCATGTTCCACCCGATGTGTGCATTTACCGAATCCTCCAAACATGTATGCTAAGTTAATTGTACACAAAATTGTACACAAAATTGTCCAAAAATGTGAGTGTGCTCTGTGATTGACAGGCATCCAATCAAAGGTGTAAGGACATTGTCCACACACAACAATGCCACCGTTTAAGACCCCCGCCCCCTCCGTCCGCCCGCGCAACGCGACCTAGTACACAAAACAATATATATATATATAATAATAATCCACCTGAGCGTCCATCTGCTCCAAGCTCTCCGGTAGATGACTTTACTTCACTGTGAAGTTGTTATTTAAAAGAGCTATATTGTAAATAGTTTGCTGTGCATTTTACATTTGTTTGCAGTGTTTTGTGTGCAAGTTTTTAAATTAAAATGTATCTCCTTTGAACAATATCCAGTGTTGTGGTATTTCAATGAACTACAATCCAGTGTGCTGTGGGGCCCTATTGCAGTGAGTCACACCTGAGACATCATACATGAATCATATCTTTATTGGACATGAGAAAGTAGACAATGCGATAAAGAACATGGTACAACAATTAATCTAGGGATCTAAACATATATATATTATATATATATATATATATATATATATATATAATATATATATATATATATATATATATATATATATATATATATATATATATATATATATATATATAAAACCATTGTTGTGGGTTGACTCCGCCGTTGGGGTATTCTTTCGTGAGATATGTCATCAGGGGATAAGCTGGGTCACCCAAAATAGGGACTGTATCTTCATCTTCCAGCAGTTGTTTGGGACACGAGGGGATGGTTCCATCATCATGTTATGCTGATGACACCCAACTCTACATGCCCCTAAAGCTGACCAACACGCCGGATTGTAGTCAGCTGGAGGCGTGTCTTAATGAAATTAAACAATGGATGTCCGCTAACTTTTTGCAACTCAACGCTAAGAAAACGGAAATGCTGATTATCGGTCCTGCTCAACACCGACATCTATTTAATAATACCACCTTAACATTTGACAACCAAACAATTAAACAAGGCGACTCTGTAAAGAATCTGGGTATTATCTTCGACCCAACTCTCTCGTTTGAGTCACACATTAAGAGTGTTACTAAAACGGCCTCCTTTCATCTCCGTAATATCGCTAAAATTTGTTCCATTTTGTCCACAAGCGATGCTGAGATCATTATCCATGCGTTCGTTACATCTCGTCTCGATTACTGTAACGTTTTGTTTTCGGGCCTTCCTATGTCTAGCATTAAAAGATTACAGATGGTACAAAATGCGGCTGCTAGACTTTTGACAAAAACAAGAAAGTTTGATCATATTACGCCTATACTGGCTCACTTGCACTGGCTTCCTGTGCACCTAAGATGCGACTTTAAGGTTTTACTACTTACGTATAAAATACTACACGGTCAAGCTTCTGCCTATCTTGCCGATTGTATTGTACCATATGTCCCGGCAAGAAATCTGCGTTCAAAGAACTCCGGCTTATTAGTGATTCCCAGATAGAGCGTTTTCTATTCGGGCTCCAATACTATGGAATGCCCTCCCGGTAAAAGTTAGAGATGCTACCTCAGTAGAAGCATTTAAGTCTCATCTTAAAATTAATTTGTATACTCTAGCCTTTAAATAGACTCCCTTTTTAGACCAGTTGATCTGCCGTTTCTTTTCTTTTCTTTTCTACTCTGCTCCGGGGTGGACCGCTAGCCTGTTCATCGGATGGGGACATCTCTACGCTGCTGACCCGTCTCCGCTCGGGATGGTTCCTGCTGGCCCCACCATGCATGGACTGGACTTTCGCTGATGTGTTGGACTTTCACAATATTATGTCAGACCCACTCGACATCCATTGCTTTCGGTCTCCCCTAGAGGGGGGGGGGGGGTTACCCACATATGCGGTCCACTCCAAGGTTTCTCCTAGTCATTCACATTGACGTCCCACTGGGGTGAGTTTTCCTTGCCCGTATGTGGGCTCTGTACCGAGGATGTCGTTGTGGCTTGTACAGCCCTTTGAGACACTTGTGATTTAGGGCTATATAAATAAACATTGATTGATTGATTGATCTTTCAGCTGCGCGCTAATGGCGGAGTTAGCGAAGATGCGGGCATCATGCACACTGCCTGACCATTTCACAGCTGCCTGTGTCACATCCACGGGAGGAAGGGACCAAGTTTTTCGCTAAGTAGAATTACAGCTGCGAAAGTTCTCTTGTCGTCCGAGAAGTGTTGGATCCGAAATAGCTGCAATCGCGCGTTTCCTTCACTTAAGGTATTGGTGTGTGATTTCCACAAGCGTCTGTACATGTAGAAGAAGGAGAAACACGGGCATGTCTAGAGGAGTCTCCTCCATCTTTTTAGCTTTGGTTGTTATGAAGTTGGCTGTGGCGTGGTCTTTCTGGCGTCACTTCCTCTCCGAAATCACTTTGTAAACGATCAATCAGTCCATACGAAGCTGAGTGCCGGAGATTCAAGAAATACACGGCAGACTTACCTGAGCAAACATTTGTACGAGGAGGGGGATCTTAAACGCTCGTTTAGTGTGGCTGAAACGGGGCTTAGGCTAAATAAGTATTCGTTTAAGGCAGGGGTGTCCAAACTTTTTTCCACTGAGGGCCGCACACGGGAAAATTAAAGCATGCGGGGGCCAATTTGATATTTTTCATTTTCAAAACTATAACAAAATATATGTATTTTTTTAAATTAATTTATTTTTTTTACCTTTAGGGCTCCCGGGGACCATAAAGGGTCTCAATTATTAAAATGTTCAAATTTGTTAAAAAAAAAGTTAAATTATAATTTTTTTAATTGATTTAACGCTTACAGTAAATCTCTACAGTATATCAACTTCAGGTTGATATTAAGTTAAAAAAAAAAAAGCCTTTCCTGTCAATGACAACTTTGTTTTTTATAATAAAACTGAAATATGCAGTATTTCCCCCACTGCCAAAAAAATTCAGAAAGCAATGTTTGATGTGAAGTAATTAGAGCCTTAAAAAGATCAATAATGCAGGACACCATTGATTTTAATTTTATTACTATTTTTGAGTAATCACCGTGAAAAGATGAATAAAATCCCATTAAATATATTTGGGATCCAAAAGGTGCCCCACTCATAAAGTGATGCATTTTTATTAGTTGTTTTTACTTTCAACACTTAAGTTACGAGATCAACTTCAGATATATCTGTCGATTTTACGTTTGAACTATTATTTTGTTTGTTTTATGCTCTTTTGTCAAAGAAAACGTTGATGTTTGTATATGGCAACCACACAATATATGCAATATTTTCCACATAAAACATTTTAAAGTGAAATATTTTAAATAATTGGAGCCTTGAATAAGTCAATAATTCATTATAACATTGATTTTTTTTTTTTTGAGCAATGGCAAAAAAATAAAAATAAAGATAGACAAAAGAAAAAAACCAGCCTGCATGGCAGCTTTGTGTCAACATTGCAACTTTTTCTAGTTAGATTTCACCTCATTCCACATTTTTTTATGTTTATTTTTTATTTTTGCAATAGCATTTCCAGAATGTGTGGCGGGCCGGTAAACAATTAGCTGCGGGCCGCAAATGGCCCCTGGGCCGCACTTTGGACACCCCTGGTTCCATTTAGTTTCACTTATGATACAGTGTAGCCATCCAAAAGTTATGTGTAATGCTAAGAGTTCTGGTTAGTAAAACTGTTTGTGAAGCCCTGTCAGGGGTGGCTTGCGAGGGGGAGAGTCACAGTAAAATGGGTTACATGTTTCTGTTATTCTGCTTCGGTTAATTGTGGCTGTCTGTTTTGTTCAATAAAGCAATTGTTGGTGATCACCTCTTTGTCCTTTTTATAGCGTCTGAGAGGCGCTACAGTCTGGGCTGCCTTAACCTCAGTGGTGATTACTCTTAAGACTGGAAGGAAAGCTCAGCTTCACCTATAATGTCCCCCACCCCCCCAAAAAAAGTGGTCAAATATGTACTTATGTGTTTACATTTTGTTTACTGAATATGTTCAACTTATGTGCAGAATTAGCTACTTTCACGACAGCTGACGCGACTTTCTCCTAACTCATTGTGTTCGCATCACAGAGAATTAAACATTGTTGAAGCTGACCGTCCGTTGACTTCAATGGGGGAGTAGAGAGTGGGTTGTTCCACTCGAGCCAAATTAGACAGTCATTGAAAAATGCTGAGTTTTTGTCCCGTTCATCGGATTCCGGAGCTTCTCTGGAAGTGAATGAGAAGTGGGCTCGGCCTCAGCCAGCCTGGATGCTGAGCCTTCGCATGATAATAGGATGATCTGTCTGAGACTGAACTCCTCTTTGATTGACAGGAAAATGAGTAAATTGGTGATCTTGAAATATAATTCACTGCTAGAGACGCTTTTAGGTTTCATTCCAGTGTTCCGAGTTGATACAAGAATTTTACAATCCTCTAAGCCAGTGTTTTTCAACCTTTTTGGAACCAAGGCACATTTTGTTCATTGAAAAAACGCGGAGGCACACCACCAGCAGAAAACATTGAAAATGTAAACTCAGTAGTTGATATTGACAGTAAAAATTCACCGTTGCAATTGTTGGATATGAATTCAAACCATAAGCAACCATGCATCACTATAGCTCTTGTCTCAAAGTAAGTGTCACGACCTGTCACATCACGCCATGACTTATTTTGAGTTTTTTGGTGTTTTCCTGTGTGTAGTGTCATATGCTCCTATTTTGGTGGCTTTTCCTGTTTTTTTTTGGTATTTTCCTGTAGCAGTTTTCCTTTGAGCGGTATTCCCCGCACCTGCTTTGTTTTAGCAATTAAGACCCATCCATCCATCCATTTTCTACCGCTTATTCCCTTCGGGGTCGCGGGGGGCGCTGGAGCCTATCTCAGCTACAATCGGGCGGAAGGCGGGGTACACCCTGGACAAGTCGCCACCTCATCACAGGGCGCAATCAAGACCATTTTTTTTTTTTTTTTTTGTCCTGTCCAGCTTCTCCGGCAAATTATATAGTTGATGTAGATGCCCATATCGGCTGTTCAGATTTACTTTACAAAAGAAAAGTGTAGGATACTTCTCTTGTTGCCTTATTTGTATTTGACTTTATTAAATGTATTTATATTATCATTTGGTGCAGCCGGGCCGGAGCAGGAGGGGATAGAAAAAGAAAAAAAGGAAGACAGAGGGGGAAATTGTGGGGACAAGAGGGGGATTAGACAGAGAGACAAAAACAACAGCAAACACAACAATAACAACAACAACAACAACAATAGAGCAACATCAGCAAATACTACATGTACAAATATGATGGTAAAAGTGATAGCAAATAAGCAGTTAGCGAAAATAAAAAATAATACAGAAATGACTATGAGCATTATTACACTTCAAATGGAGCAATACAAATACCAATAGAAATAGCGCTATTGATAATGAATAATACTAATAATTTACCTATATTATCAACAATACAGTTGTTCAAATGCAACAAAACATATACGTAATGATAACTAGAGATACGAAAGAATGCAGAAAAATGGAGTGGAAGAAAGAGAAGCAACCTATATTAACCTTGTAGATTGTTATAGTATTAATAGGTTAAGCTTTACCAGTGTGCCAAGTGTTACCCAGTTTACCCTAGGGCAACAACGTTAATATATGTTTGAAGAAACCTGATTATGTGCATAAATACAGAATGTGTATATGTGTTTGTACAGTTAATGTATATGTACAGTATGTGTATATGTATGTTTGTACAGTGAATGCATATGTACAATATGTGTATATGTATGTTTGTACAGTGAATGTATATGTACAGTATGTGTATATGTATGTTTGTACAGTCAATGTGCGTGTGGATGTACAAACTTTGAGTATGTAGGTATGTACTGTATTTGTGTATGTACAGTATGTGGGAGCGTAGGTACCTATGTATGTGAGTATATGTGTATTTGTATGTACAATACATTTGACTCCCAGTGTGTGTGGGAGCCAGAGTACGGCCCCAGCCACCCAGAGAGCCCAACCCACAAACAGCAGGTGTGGCGCCCAGGGAACCAGGGACCACCGGCCCCACGCAGCCAGACCTCAAGCCAGCGAGAGACCACATCCCACACGGGCAGAAAGGCGGGACGCCCCGCCCGGGGGGCCCAGAGACTCCCCGCAACCGGACGGGAAGACCGCCCCCGCCCCACCAGCAACCGGACCCCCACGAGCCCACCCCCCGCCCCCGAAGAACATGGCGTGGCGCAGAACCGCCCAGCACGGGGCCACAGGAACCACCCACCCCACCCGCAGGGACCCCAATGATGGAGATGGAACAACCAGCAACCGCCCCGTCGAGTTTACCCCCCTGAGGGAGGGGAAAAATAAAAAAATAATATGAATAAAATATCTAAAAATAATAATAATAAATAAATAACTTAATAAATAGTAATAATAATAATAATAATAATAATCAAGACTATTTAAGTTGTGCGGACGCTATCCTTCTTTGTGTGGAAATTGTTGATTTTCATGTCATGTACTTAAGTACTTTGTGGACGCGGTCTCTGCTCCTCACGCTGTAAGTCTTTGATGTCGTCCAGCATTCTGTTTTTGTTTACTTTGTAGCCAGTTCAGTTTTAGTTTCGTTTTCCATAGCCATCCCTAAACTTCAATGCCTTTTTTAGGGGCATTCGCCTTTTGTTTATTTTTGGTTTAAGCATTAGATGCGACGTTTACAAAGCAATTATCTAACTGTTGCCACCAACTGATATGGAAGATTACACGGTTACTCTGCCGACCTCTAGACAGCACCGACACTCAACAACGGCCCTTTATTTGCAAATTTGATTACTAGTTTGCAGAAAATATTTTTAACCCAAATAGGTGAAATTACATAATCTCCCACGGCACACCAGACTGTATCTCACAGCACACCTGTGTGCCGCGGCACAGTTGTTGCAAAACACTGCTCTAAGCGACGTTTTCTTTGTAGAATCTAGCATCTTTATATATTTTATCGGTTATTTGAGACCATACGGGTGTCTAGAAATATGCTGAAAATTACCTTCCCCTACTTGAATGGCCAGGAGCTGCCACTGCTCAACCTAATGCGAGCCCCCGGGGCTGAGAAGTTTTGAAGGCCCCCATTGCTCAAATTTGCCGTATCATTGCAAAACTAATGTCTAGGTAATTTAAAAGTAGTTTCTTTCAATACATACAAAAGCAACTTTGAGCCATAAAACCATTATATTTTTAACAACATATCAACAAACTTGGACGTAAGCATCAACTATGAATAAAAATATACAGCACAATAATAGCAGAAGCTGATCAAATTACAATACTCTCTGTGTGCATCAAACTAGTCAATCTGAGCATTCTGTTGCTTGCCAGTCATCACTATGGTAACCAACTCCCTAAAAAAATGATAATAATACAACTCGTTGGCAGAGGCAATGAAGAGTGTTTCTTAACCATAGGGCAGCCAAAAAATATCTGCTTCTCAACTGTGGTCTGTATGGGCCGTAGCGGTATTCAGTTGTAATACACTTTTCCACCACTTGTGGTAGTAATGACAATCGCAAACAAACAGAAGTCAAGAACTAAAGTAAAAAATATGACTAAAGTGGTGAAGCTGTATTTTCATTTGCACTTTAATTTTATTGACAGTTTAGTTCAGAAATAAATTCATTATCAATACAATTTATTTTAGCACACCATAATTGTATACATTTATTTTCGGTCAGTTATGTATCAGTCCTTTCTTATGCAGTGTATTTAGTTAGTACTTCATTTTCTAAGCAGCCTAACTTAAACTTACAATATATGTGTTAAATAATAATGTTTGGGATTTACACATTGTTTCATATCATTTGACAATTTTGTAACCTGTAAGTAGGTTAGATATGATTATTGAATACAATTAAAATCAATAGTAAGATTACTAATTCAGTGTTAATATTTGAGGGGGCCTATGGGTTCTCGTCAGGGGTAGAGCTAAATATATATCTCTATCAGCTGGGTTGAGTTTTTACCCCTGCTCTGAGCGGGGCGAAAGCCCTGGTCGGCGGTATGAGAGGCGAGGGTGCTGACTACCGAGCTAAAAGCCTGTGCTTTTTCGCACTGTTGTAACACGTGGCTTGGCATTGTATTGCTGAAATAAGCAGGGGCGTCCATGATAACGTTGCTTAGATGGCAACATACGTTGCTCCAAAACCTGTATGTACCTTTCAGCATTAACGGTGCATTCACAGATGTGTAAGTTACCCATGCCTTTGGCACTAATACACCCCCATACCATTACAGGCTTTTGAACTTTGCGCCTATAACAATCTGGATCGTTCTTTTCCTCTTTGGTCCGGAGGACACGACGTCCACAGTTTCTAAAAACAATTTGAAATGCGGACTCGTCAGACCACAGAACACTTTTCCACTTTGCATCAGTACCTCTTAGATGAGCTCGGGCCCAGCGAAGCCGGCGGCATTTCTGGGTGTTGTTGATTAATGGCTTTCGCTTTGCATAGTAGTTTTAACTTGCACTTACAGATGTAGCGACACACTGTAGTTACTGACAGTGGTTTTCTGGAATGTTCCTGAGCCCATGTGGTGATATCTTTTACACACCGATGTCGCTTTTTGATGCAGTACCGCCTGAGGGATCGAAGGTCACGGGCGTTCAATGTTGGTTTTCAGCCTTGCTGCTTACGTAGTGGTTTCCCCAGATTCTCTGAACGTTTTGATGATACTACGGACCGTAGATGGTGAAATCCCTAAATTCCTTGCAATAGCTGGTTGAGAAATGTTCTTTTTTAAACAATTTGCTCACGCATTTGTTCACAAAGTGGTGACCCTCACCCCGTCCTTGTTTGTGAATGACTGAGCATTTCATGGAAGCTGCTTTTATACCCAATCATGGCACCCACCTGTTCCCAATTAGCTTGTTCACCTGTGGGATGTTCCAAATAAGTGTTTGATGAGCATTCCTCAACTTTTTCAGTCTTTTTTGCCACTTGTGCCACCTTTTTTGAAACATGTTGCAGGCATCAAACTCCAAATGAGCTAATATTTGCAAAAAATAACAAAGTTTTCCAGTTCGAACGTCAAGTATCTTGTCTTTGCAGTCTATTCAATTGAATATAGGTTGAAAAGGATTTGCAAATAATTGTATTCTGTGCCAACTTCACTGGTTTTGGGTTTTGTCTATTTAAATAATTTTCACTGTTTACAACCCTAATATCTTCCCTGAATCAGAGCGGTTAAAACTGGCTAAAAGTGAGAGTATTTGCCAAGAGAAGTCGCAGGAGGCAGGGAGTCTGCAAAGGGGCATAAAATAAGACGGAAGTTGAGGATGGGGTGAGGGAACAGGAAAATGGAGGCGCACTAGACATAGCAAAGGGCAGTGTAGGAGTCCCAGTATGCAAAGCCCAGAGCCCTCCTGCGCCGCTCATTAACCCGAATGGAGCACTGGGAGAGTGATCAAAGGCCGGGTGTGGACAGAGCGGTACACAGCTGTCACCCTGTCACCGCTGGCGGGGGGGAGATGAATGTGATGGTCGCATGGTGGTCTTGAGATGAAAATAGGAGGAGAGAGAAGATAGGAAGGAGCAACTAGACAATGGAGAAATTGGGTAGATAGATTCTGGAAAGAATTAGATGGTGAGGTGTTCATTTCATGCTGTTGGTGGTTTCCAAACTTTTTCCACCCAGGGCCGTATTCAGTTTGTACAATAAAGATGAGAAAACCAATCCAATGTGGGACAATACATTGTAAGCTACCTGAACAAAACATCCACATCTCAGCTTTGGGTTATAGGTGACATAGCACATTAGTGTAATAATATGTATAACATTAAAATAATTTTATCATATTTTTACAAAATGTGCAAGGCCAATTTAAAAAAAAACAACGTTGGTATAAAATGCAGTGGAACCCGACAACCCCTTGGACTGCTTGACAAGTGGCTGTTTACATAAACCAAAACTAGATATTGTTGCACATTTGCCTGTGCCTTTGGCCAGATGACATTAGAAACATGGGAGATAATACAGAATTTTAAAACTTACAGCAGTTGTTTAAAATAATGTCCTTAATTTGTACTTATGTTTTTAGATTGTTCTGTTTTCATAGACTATTTTATACTTTTGTCTAATGTAAGTTTGTTGTATTCATACCAAAAACTATAACAATGGGACCCATAGCCTCCCTGCTTGGCACTCAGCATCAAGGGTTGAAATTGGGGGTTAAATCACCAAAATGAATCCTGAGTGCGGCCACCGCTGCTGCTCACTGCTCCCCTCACCTCCCAGGGGGTGGTACAAGGGGATGGGTCAAATGCAGAGGGTAATTTCACCACACCTAGTGTGTGTGTGGCTATCAGGGTGCTTTAACTCTTTTAACTTTCTTGACTACATCCATGCACACCTTTTTTCTTCTGGAGACTAACAATACAAATAAATAAATAAATTGATCCATTGTGTTAGTTGTTGTAAAATATAATCTAGGTTAACCCTACCATGCTTATATTTTGAATCTTACTTTGGACTGAACAGGAAGTTAATGCTGTGTAGCTAGACAGTAGTATAGGTTCCTTTTTTTAATTTGTACTTTCAATAGCAATAATGATGAAGTTAATACTATTACATGTTAACATGTCAACATAAACAGAAAGAATCTCAAATTGTATGTTGACAAAAGCGGTAGACCATGTATGTCGACGCTGGCTTAAGCGGGCAAACAGACATTGGTCAACTTACTGTAAGCAAGACCAACTTAAAGGGCCTCTGTAATACTGCAAACTTTGGCACTTATTTCATAGTTGTGTGCCGACAAAGATGTTAACAGATAACCCTTTCCCACCCCCACAGTTGTAATTTCAGACTCATTTTCTGATGGCAGACTTTGACTTTCAGCCACGTTTTAGCGGGTCTGCATTAGCCTGCTGACGTCAACGACAGAAGATTGGAGACCGTTTCCATGCACTCTTCAAAAATAAAACAAACCCATTTTTAAAACACACATACAGTAAGTACACCGCGGTGGCCTCTGCAGTGCTCCCCGCTATTGTCTGATGGGGTGGGGGCAGTACGGCCAGAGACAGGAACAGACCAAGCAGAGAAACTCAGAGAGCCGACTCGGTCCTAGGCCGCCCACTAGCTCTCGGCCAATGAGCGAGAATCCGTCCAGGGAGACCAACGTGTCTGATACATGCTCATCCAGCCAGGGCTCCGTGAAGCTCGTCCATCCCAATGCTCAACACGAGCTCCTCAGCCATGTCTCCTTCAGTCTCTCTGAGCAAACTGGCAGAGAGCCAGCAGCTGGTCTCGGGTGCAAATATAGTCATGGCCAGAAGGCTCACCCATGCAGATCCAAAAGTTCACAAAAAAGCAGCGCAGAAGTCGCGAAACGTGCCACTTCTTGGTGCGCTGTCCCGAAGGGGGCCCAAATCAAAAGGCAAAAAACACATGAAAACAAGAGGTAATTATCAAGAACACAAAAGATGACACATAAGAGCACAGAGCTCCTACAACCAGCAGCCACTACAGCAGCCCTGTCTGGGGGGGGGGGGGGGGGGGGGGGGGGGGGGGGGTGTTTTGGTTGCATTTTAATCTAAAATCATGTTAATACCCTCCAGGGGAGACATACTGAGTCAAAAGATGTAGAAAAGGATTGCGTTTTCAGGTTTTCATCTTCATGGGTGCCATGATTGCACTGATGCTTTACTTGTTTCTTCCCCAGCTTGGAGCGCACACGCCAGTGGTTACGTAACGGAGCTTGATAGTATTCATACTGTTAACACAAAAGTGCAGCTCCACATCTCTGAATGCATCTGTGCTCGCAGCAGGGGACACAAAATATGGCATGAAAAACCAAGAGAAAAAGAAGACAATCAAGTGATTTTGCGTCCTCTTCTACTGATATTGCCTGCTTTAATTCTGATGCTAGAGAGGGTGTGGTATATACATTCTTGTGATGTGCTCAAAAACTGTTATTATACCAAATGACTGCCAATTTAATTTTCTTGTTGAAAAAATACATAAAATAACTTGTTAGGGAAATTAAGGACATCTGGACACCATTGGTCCTTTATGTGGGTAGTACTGTAGTACATTTAACATCGTAAAATTGATTATCTGGTTTTATCCAGTTTGGCTGCTGTGCAAGAGAGAGAGGAGTACTGATGTTCAGGACTGGCTTTTCCCCCCCTCAGCATTAATTATGACCGTCTCCACTTCAAGGTCAATTACCATAAATCAATGTTAGAATAATAAGCCCATCAACGCCTTGTTCAGTCATTGGCCTTTCCTGTCCTATCACACAGCTTCATCATGTTTTATGTTCAATATATCACATTTTGAAGCAGGAGCACCGAGGTTACGGCTTTAATTCAGCTCAGAATTCTTTATTTCCGCCTATCTCTCTTCACCGTGGGTGTCTACTAGGAATTACAATATGACACTAGTATCACATCTAAAGACCATGATTGTCAAATCCCAACTGATATTTTGAAATATACGGAAGTACGGATGACAACGGATAAAATCTCAAGTATTTAAATTGTCAAAAGACAAAAATAAAAATCACTTCAAAGCTCTACCAAAATGTTGGAAAAAAGTCAGATTTTCCAAACACACACCACTTTTCAGCTCCTCAAACACTCGGTAAATTATATAATTTGGGATGTTCAGGAAACATACATCATCATGTCTAGATAATGTTGCAATGTACCTAAGGGGTAAATATCACAGCCGCTTGTACACTTTGTTGCCCTCCTGATACATGATGTCGGTCATGTGGGGGGAATGGATCAGTATCACTATTAATCTGAGGGGGACATGTCG
Organism: Entelurus aequoreus; assembly: GCF_033978785.1. NCBI lineage: Eukaryota > Metazoa > Chordata > Actinopteri > Syngnathiformes > Syngnathidae > Entelurus > Entelurus aequoreus. The sequence goes on along the minus strand of NC_084738.1, from coordinate 49,245,048 downwards.
CCCCCTGTCCACAGTGCCATCTGCGCCCATATCTGCAACCTGTCACTATTGGATCCACTGTCCATGTATGACGGCAACACTACTTGGACAAACTGCCCAAAACACATTGGCAGACACGTTGCAGGGATTTTAGGTCATGCTGTGCTGCAGATGGGCTAGTTCCCTTAAAGTTTTTAAATAGATTAATAATGATTACAGCTGCAACAATGAATCTATTTATTTGGGGAAAAAATAAATCGATTCCTATTTTGTTGAATTGTTTGAGTGTAACTAATAAAAATTTATAAAATCCGTAACTCGTGATTGCCGAGCGCGGCCACCGCTGCTGCTCACTGCTCTCCTCACCTCCCAGGGGGTGGAACAAGAGAACGGGTCAAATGCAAAGGGTAATTTCACCACACCCAGTGTGTGTGTGACTATCAGTGGTACTTTAACTTTAACTTTTAATGCATGGAGTGTCAGAAACTTTGAATATGCTGCCATAGTTTTCGCATTGCCACTGCATATGAGTGCGGTGATGTGCTGGTTCTTTGATCTGTACGGCAGAAATCAGCCTAGAGTTTATTTTTAATAAGGCGCACATGTCAAAAGTGCAATTTCAATGTCAATGATGTGTATTTATTGCACATTGAGGTCATAACATATGTTTTACTGGATAAATATATTGCTTAATCGTTTACTAAAAACATCTATAGCTACAACCCTAACAATGATGAGGAATTAATCTGCAGTAATGGGTTTATTTTGACAGCTGTAATTAAAACTAATAGGATTATAAGATACATTTTTTTATAGTGTGACTATAAGCGAGGGACAGTTAGAGAATTGATGAATTTGCTCGAAACTTAGGAGGTTTCAAACAGGCCAGCTGCTGATTATTGTCTTATTATATTATTATAATGGCAGTCAAACATAAGAGATATGTGTAGACTGCACTATAATGGCAATATGACTCAAGTAAACAACACCATTGTAGTAATATAAGAACAATACTTTGCTCAGTAACAGTAAGAAGGGGGATTCATATGGCACCATTCATCATAGTTTACCTGACACATGAAACATGATTAATTGGGTGGGTACCCAATCCACTTAAGGTGCTGTTGAGTGTTGAATATATATACATGTTTTGTGGCAGTTCCAACTCTGACCACAGCATCAGTTGCTATGTAGAATGGCAATTTCAATGCAATGCAAAATGATTACACCCCTCACTCCTCTCACGCAAAAGCCACCCAGGAATGGGGCCATATGAATCTCTGCCCTACTGTAGATTCTAGTTACTATTTTCAGCCTGATATATTCAATTCAGATTGTTAAAAATCTTTAAGTTGTAGTATACATAAAATGTCTTCACTGTTGGCAGGTCTGTTTATATCAATCAGTACGTTTCAAATCCATCCACAGTGTAACCTCAGGACATTCAATCGATCGCAACTGGACTATTTGGTTTATCTTAGAAGACGTTTCGCCTCTCATTCAAGTAGGCTTCAGCACAGAGTGTACCACTCATACGCTAGGGGGCGATTATGGTCATATTAGCTCGCTCAGCACTCTCGACACAGACAAACAAAGAGAGCAGAAGTTAACAAGGTGCACAGGCTCTGCTTCTTCCTACTCTTTGTTGGACTAAGTGGGAAAGTGATGTACTTCTAGGCAACATTTGTTAAACATGTCTGAAATAAACTAAACCATCACCACTTTCCTCTTTGCTTCCAACACGATGCAAATTCTGATTTCTAAAAGACTCAACACCATTTAGAGTAGCAGCTCATTGGTTATGATTGAAAAAATGTGGCTTGGATAGACTGGATTTCATCAACTGGAAACCCATGGAATGGCTTGGAAGAAAAATTGTAATATACAGTACAGTTGGGGTAATGGAGCAATACAAAGTACAATATACATGCTGTAAACTGTTTTTATGTTGCTAATTTAAAATAATCTGGTATTTGCAAAAATGGTCCTGTTTCATTTATATCATTATCTCAAAAGTGTACACTTGAGCTAGTCTCCATGAAAAATAGCTGCCGGTAGGGCCCATAAGTTAAGCTGTAGTACAACACACAGATACACACTACAAACACAACACCCTTAACGGTATTGGCCAATAGACTTTCCATTAGCACCCTTCGCATAACCATGAAAGAGTGTTGCATGGACGACTAAATGTTGAGCAAATATTCAATATGACCTTTTCTGAAAGCCTGTATTCCAATAAATACTAATTTCCTGTTGATCTAATTAGTGCCTGCAGGAATTTGTCTTCATCAATTATTGAGTAAAAACAGGAGAAACTCTATGGTCTGCCATTGTAGTGGATTTATTATAGTCAGGGTGGAGGAGAACAAGGGCTTGCTATTATTTATTAAGCAGTTCTTTAATTGTGTTGAAACCACCCACTGACGCATGCAGCACTAAGAGGTAGAGTATAGTGGCAGGCTGTCCCCACTGGCTAGGAAAGCATGAACATGTGTAAGTCCAGTGGAAAGCCCTGGTACTCGATAAAATGCTGGCACACAACTACTGCAAATATACAAAGGTCACATGTTTCATTGAATGTAAACAATAGTCACTAAAATGTACATGCTATATACTTCAAGTTGTGTGTTACTGTGAATAGATTTGCACTCCACTGCTATTGTGTAACTATAAATCTGTATGAGTGTAATAATGCAGACTGCGTGCTATTAAACAAGTGACTGTGCTTGGGACATCATGCTCATTTTTTTATTGTGCCTTTTGCTGTTTTTTTTTTGTTTTTTTTAATAAATGGTTGTCATTAAGTGTCTTTGACGTACACTGTATGTTTTTCTCTAAGCCAGGTGGAATAAGCCAGTAGACACTGAACAGGACAAGCAGCATAAACAAATTAGATGGATGTGTTATATTTGACACTGGGTACCGTGCAAATTAGGATTTTACATTAGATTTTGCTTCCACCAAGTAGAAGTTTAAGAACAAACACTGTTCAGTTGAATTCTGGAAGAAAATGTAAAACAGGAATAAATCTATTTTAAGAGGTCCAAGATCATGTATACAAAGATTTTTTTTTAAATAACACATATCTAATCACTTGGAAAAGGGTGGAGTGCCATCTCTGGGTTGGGGAAAAGATCTTGCCCCATGTGGAGGAGTTCAAGTACCTTGTAGTCTTGTTCACGAGTGAGGGAAGAGTGGATTGTGAGATCGACAGGCGAATCGGTGCGGCATCTTCAGTAATGCGGACGCTGTATCGATCCATTGTGGTGAAGAAGGAGCTGAGCCGGAAGGCTAAGCTCTCAATTTACCGGTCGATCTATGTTCCCATCCTCACTTATGGTCATGAGCTTTGGGTTATGACCGAAAAGACAAGATCACGGGTACAAGCGGCCGAAATGAGTTTCCTCCGCCGGGTGGCGGGTCTCTCCCTTAGAGATAGGGTGAGAAGATTTGTCATCCGGGAGGAGCTCAAAGTAAAGCCGCTGCTCCTCCACATCGAGAGGAGCCAGATGAAGTGGTTCGGGCATCTGGTCAGGATGCCACCTGAACGCCTCCCTAGGGAGGTGTTTAGGGCACGTCCCGCCGGTAGGAGGCCACAGGGAAGACCCAGGACACGTTTGGAAGACTATGTCACCCGGCTGGCCTGGGAATGTTTGGGATCTCCCGGGAGGAGCTGGACAAAGTGGCTGGGGAGAGGGAAGTCTTGGCTTCTCTACTGAGGCTGCTGCCCCCGCGACCCGACCTCAGATAAGCGGAGGAAAATGGATGGATGGATATCTAATCATTGCCATCAGTCCGGGTTCCCCAAGTGCTCTTGTTTTTATTGTCTGTGTTGAACTGTTTTTTCCACACCAAGATCATGAACTCACGTCCTGCCATTTGATACTGGTATATAGCTTTGTCATCCGGGAGGAGCTCAAAGTAAAGCCGTTGCTCCTCCACATCGAGAGGAGCCAGATGAGGTGGTTCGGGCATCTGGTCAGGATGCCACCTGAACGCCTCCCTAGGGAGGTGTTTAGGGCATGTCTGACTGGTAGGAGGCCACAGGGAAGACCCAGGACACGTTTGGAAGACTATGTCTCCCGGCTGGCTTGGGAATGCCTGGGATCCCCCGGGAAGAGCTGGACAAAGTGGCTGGGGAGAGGGAAGTCTGGGCTTCTCTGCTGAAGCTGCTGCCCCCACGACCCAACTTCAGATAAGCGGAGGAAAATGGATGGATGGATATCTAATCATTGCCATCAGTCCGGGTTCCCCAAATGCTCTTGTTTTCATTGTCTGTGTTGAACTGTTTTTTCGAAACCAAGATCATGAACTCACGTCATGCCATTTGATACTGGTATGAAACTGCACTACCAGTTAATATCTGAGCCTTATATACTAAAGCATACTTGCCAAGCTTGAGACCTCCGATTCCGGGAGGTGGGGGGTGGGGTGGGGAATTTCCGGGGGTGGGGCGGGGGTGTGGTTGGGGGCGTGGTTAAGAGGGGAGGAGTATATTTACAGCTAGAATTGACCAACTCGAGTATTTCATATATTTATATATATATATATACATATATATATGTATGAAATACTTGACTTTCAGTGAATTCTAACTATTTATATATATATATATATATATATATATATATATATATATATATATATATATATATATATATATGTATGAAATACTTGACTTTCAGTGAATTCTAACTATTTATATATATATATATATATATATATATATATATATATATATATATATATATATATATATATATATATATATATATATATATATATATATATATATATATATTTTTTTTTTATTATACATATAAATAAAATAAATACTTGAATTTCAGTGTCCCGGAGGCTATCCAGTAGATGGCAGTATTGTCCTGTTTAAGATTGTCACAACATTGCTGTTCACGGTAGACGAACTGCTTTATGGTAGACAAAAACGTGACTGCTGTTGTTGTGTGTTGTTACCGCGCTGGGAGGACGTTAATGAAACTGCCTAACAATAAACAAACATAAGAAACCAAGAACTCGCCCTCGATCATTCTACAGTTATAACGTGATTGGGCAGGCAAGCTGTTTAAATCGTTGGAAAGCGGACGTGAAAACAGCCTGTCGCCGCTGTCCCCACTCAGGTCCGCATTGAGCTGGAGGGGGCGTGGCCTCCAGCTCCGGCTGAATTCCGGGAGTTTATCGGGAGAAAATCTCTTCCGGGAGGTTATCGGGAGAGGCGCTGAATTCCGGGAGTCTCCCAGTAAAACCGGGAGGGTTGGCAAGTATGTAGTAAAGCCTCAAAACTGAAAGCATATTCTCCCAAGAGTTCAACCTCTTTTAACCCTGGGCTTGAGAGGCTTGCCAGAACAAGACATAATAGAAAAATACAAAAACATTTTTGTAGAAAAAAATTAGAAGAAACAAAAATATATCTCTTTAATGATCTTGGTGAAAGTAGATAGAAGACTTTGATGGTTACTGTAGAAGTGAAGTAGAGATGTGACGTTTGTCAACGAGTCGAGTCTTTTGAATGGCTCATAGAAGTAAACAATTAGAACCGATTTGCAGTTGCAATTTTTTCGTTTGAGAGAAATTCTTTATGCAAATTGTGCATGCTGCCCTCTCAGAAACAAATACAATATCAGTATCAGTTTCATTGAAGAAGAACACGCTCTTTATTGTCATTGCACAAATGGCACACAATTACATTTCAGCACGAACCCATTCAAGATTAGACAAACATTGTACAGGGAAACAGAACAGGAACGCTGGTGGCTCGCCACTTGCGGCGCCCCTTAAAAGGTGGGAAAAAGACGGATTCTGGGGGTGGAAAATGAGTAAAAAAAAGTTGATCCCAGATTGGGCTCTTGGGGTGGAGTTTAAGCTGTGGCAAAGATGTGGGGTGGGTGTGGGTGTGCATATGTTGCCATGGTCCATAGTGTGTGTGTATGTCAAGTCTGTAGGCCTGCGTCGCTCTGCAAGACAAGATGAGCAAATTTGCTGTGGAATATTACTCTCGGTGGATGTGATCTGGACAGTAGAGTGTGTCTTTTTTGACGGTCTCCCCCAGTTGACCCATAATGAGAGGAAATCTCTGGACCCAGAGCTGACCTTGAAGAAACTGACAGTAGCCATAGGCCAGATAACATCCAGAAAAACACCAGGCATTGAGGATCTAATCACAGATTTCTACAATAACTTTTGGAATACCGTCCTTGGACAAAGGAATGCTCCCCGAGTCATGTGAACGTGCAGTGTTGGCTCTGTTGCCAATAAAGGGGAACCTGACACTCCTCAAAAAAATATTTCCGGAGCATTTTCTCGTAGACTCAAAAGATACATTGGAAATATTGTACCTAGCCATGACGCCTACTGAATTCCAGATATGATATTCATCAGGTATGGTGAAAGGTCTTTAAATTGGGTTGGTTCACTGTACGAAGGAGTACAATGCATATTAAAGGTTGAAAAGTACTGAGGAGGCCAATGGCTGTGCAGTGTGGCATCAGACAGGGCTGCTCTATCTCTGATCAGTTATAAAGCCTGGTCATTGAACCACTATAATGCAGATTTAAAGAAAGGCTAGAAAGTTTAGTCTTTGGATCCCCATCGTCCACCCAACATCACTGCATTCGCGGATGACATCGGTATATTTGTAGACAAACAAAAATATGTCTGCTGCCAACAAAAGGCTCTTGTATGAAAGATCTACATCCTCAAAGGTAAACTGGGCAAAAAGGAAGGCACGTTTTCTTGGTGAGTGGGCGAATAACGCCGTGCTCACTCTTCTGAGGGTTCTTGAATGGGTAAAAGTAGAACTTAATATTTTATGAATTTGTTTGTGAAATAGTTTTTTTAGTGGTAAAAAACCGGGACAAGGTGCAGGAAAAAATGTGTGTGAGGATGTCTAAATGGAAATGGTTGTTGCCTCTGTTGTCTTATATGGGTTGAGTTTTGGTCACTAATAACTTGGTCACCTCGACTCTCTGGCACAGACTTACTGCTCTAATGCCAACTGTGGCTGTGGTCCAGAGCATCCAAAGAGCCATTTTGGATTTTTTTGGCCAAGATAGTACTGGATCCGATCTGCTGTTCTGTGCATACCTATCAATGAAGTAGGATAAGGCTTGGTGGATATCAGAGCAAATATTGCCTCTTTTCGTCTTTACACTGCACAGAGACTGCTCTACAACTGTGGCCCATGCTGGCATGACACTGCCATGACTTTACTTAGAAGAGCTGGCAGGCTGAGTTATAATCGGCAGCTATTCCTGACAACACTCATTTTCAAATCTGATGCCATTTTACTCAATTTTATTGTATACCTGAAAGCTGGTAAGTTTCCTGAGCAGGAGTGAAACCATTTAATCCCTTTGACTGATGGAGGAAAGGTTTATCAACAGTCATTAACCTCAACATGGATCAAGCTGGATCAAGGCACAAACTAAGAGAGTCTGGCTGTACAAAGCTGAGATATTTTTCGAGGTGGAATTCCTGCCTTAACAGGAACACATGAGTATCTTCTTGAGTAGAATCTTGAACAAGGCGGTAACAGAGGTCTATGTCTCCCTGCCACCACTGATGAGTGCTTTTCTGCAAAACCATACTAACAGTGAACATTGGGAGAAGGATTGGTCGAAAGGTTTCCGCTCACTGGCCATTACACCAGCAGTGGGGGAGTGACAGGAGGAAGGAGGTCAGTTGCTGACTAACAATCCCTCCACTGGAAAAATGTCACACAATTGGGAAGAAAGTTGTATACCAAACTTGTGTGAAGATATTAAGTCTCGGTACTTCAGTCAGAGCCGGTTAGCCGTGATGCTAACTGTGCAGCAGACTCGTGTGGAAAAGCCATTTCCACCGCTTTCGACATCATAGTAGTAGTTAGTCTGGTAACATAAATAATTTCTAAATCATAAATAATACTAAATCGTTTCTCCCGTAGTTTTGGGAACGCAGTGTGCTTAGCCAGCTGATCATGAATCATTTCCTTTGTTAAACGGCTAAACTTACAAATTTGCCAGACAGCGGAAGTCGTTGACGTAGTAGTGTTCAGACTCACTGGCATGTTTTTGGCGCTGAAGGGAGATCAATAAATTTGCCGGATGACAATGCTCTGTGGGGCAGCAAAATGTCTAGCTAGCAAAGCAACACAGTCCGCGTATGTCTGCGCAGGTCCCAGAGTGTCAAAATGCCCCGTTTCCTCGCCGCCCAGCCACTATAAAAGTCTCAAAAGACCCATGCCAGAGGGACCACAGGATCGGGCAAAGTGGGGAAGGAAGGCAAAGAAGAAAAGAGAAGCTCCATCGTTGTCACCAATGTTATGTCCAATGTTAGAAGTGTGCTGCTAAATAAGGTCTCCACATTTGTAAAGGTAGTGAGGGATCGTGTAGACTAAGATCAGAAGATTAGATGTATCAAAATATTGATATCAAAATAGAAATCATCAAAATCAAAACTGTCTGTGATGTATTCCTCGCTAACCAACCCAAAACCCAACCCCACCCACAGTTCAATGAGGGAAAACTCATGTCTTGGTCCAAGGGAATTGAGTGGAAGTTCCTAAGGGGGACATTTGAGTGTGCGTGGTGGGCGAGGGAAGACTGAGAGACAGTGGGGTGAGAGGTTTGCGGGCTCCAGATGACACCTGCCAGGAAAGAGTGATGCTTCAAATCGACATTGACTGAGTGCTTACACGACTTTATTTACAACAACACGACACTTTACACAGGCGCAGAAAAAACGCCTTTACGGCATCACACGGCACCAACACAATAGCATAGACTGTATGCTACAGTACCAGTACATCTTTAGTACTAGTGTTAGTGTTACCCATTCAACACACACTGTAGGAGTATACACAGTTTAGCTGGTGGAAAGCAGCATAAACATGTTGGTTTCAATAAACATCCAACCTCACATTCATGTAAGTGCTTTCCCTCCTCAACACATGGACTACCACACAGTCATTGACTCTAATTACAAAGATAGTGGTGAATGTAGTAGCTTGGCTAGCATGACTTCCCTGATAGGAGTGTTGGGGTTATCAATTTCAGTATACACTAGTCTTATTTGTTACCAGCTTAAGGCCAATAATATCTATTTGGTGACACAGGCAGAAATGTGAATAGATTGGGCCTTATCTTCCATTCAAATGTGCTTCTTTCCACTAAGTTTTTCCCCCCCTTAAATTTTTAATGAAGATTAAAAGTACCAACAAAGCTTTATCAACATGACTGAGGGAAAGTGGTCAAAGCAAGCATAGTGGGCTTTCACAGACACACACTTACTTGAAAATAACATTATTGATGAGAGCGAGAAAAAAGTTAAGAGCAATAAACTCTGCAAATGTCCCATTTGCAAAAGGACTGGTTGCATTCACTGACTTCCAAGTAAATGTATTGAAAACATGTGTATTTTTACCGGTTTGATATTTGAATTACCGCATGTTTCGGACTATAAGGCGCACTTAAAATCCTTTCTTTTTCTCAAAACTCAACAGTCCGCCTTATAACCCGGTGCGCCTAATGTACGGAATAATGTTGGTTGTGCTTCCTGACCTGGAAGCTATTTTATTTGGTACATGGTGAAATGATATGTGTGACCAGTAGACGGCATTCACACATAAGAGATACGTGCAGACTGCAATATGATGGCAATCACACATAAAAGATACGTGTAGACTGCAATATGACTCAAGTAAACAACACCAACATTTTATATGTTTCATTGAAAATATAGAATATTACACACTGCGCTCAAAAATCTATCAAAATGTTTTAGTACGACTTTGGTAAGCTATGAAGCCACACCGCTTGATGGATTGTACTGTGCTTCAACATACGGGTATTATTATGGTGTGTCTATAAGGTAAGACATATTATCTGCTGTTTTGTTTCGCAATATTATGCAAAAGCCGCTTTTCTTACCTTCTGGTACCTGCTGATCTGTATTTGGGATCTGTATAAGTCCTGAAAACTTGCGCGCATTCACCTTTGTGGTCTGTGGCGACACCATAGTCGATAAGCTTCTTCTTTTTCTCTATTTTCTTTTTATCCGACATTCATCCTCCGCTGTTGCCATTTCTAATATAAAGTAGTGTAAAGTTCTTACTTATATCTGTCAGTAGACTCGCCATGAAAGCGCTAAAACATACCGGTGTAGTGAATTTACATTATTCACCCAAGGAGCTTTAGTAATTAGAGAGTTCCGGTCGGATGTTTTTTCACGGTACACATTTCCGGCATTGTTGTTGCACTAGTGAGCTACAGATGAGGAAATGCTGCTCCGTTATTGATTTAAGTAAAGTCTGAATGTCTTTAAAACAGTTAGTTCCATCTTTTGATACTTCTTCCACTCCCGTCGTTGCACGCTACACCGCTACAACAAAGATAAAGGAGAAAATACGCTGCCGAAGGTTAGCCACGTAAATAATACCGCCCACAAAACGGTGCATCCTGAAGAGACGCTCAGAAAGCGACTTGAAGATGATCTGTAAAACATTATCTATGCAACATTTTGACCATCAGATGTTATGTAGACAACAAGGAAGTGTTTTCAATTTAGAATTTTTTTTTTAATAATATGACCCCTTTAATCTGCCCTATAATCATTATAATCCCTATAATGCTGCAGTACATTACCGGAAAGCACCCTGTCTATTTACAGACTTAACAAACAGAAAAATGATAAAAGACTATTTAGACAGGAAGCTAACACCATCTTGTATGCAAAAGTTTAATTCAAACATATTTGGGCATGTAAGAACATGTTAGCGTATCTACAGTTTGCCTAAATTGCAAACACCAATTCTACAATCAATACCTTTTTAAATGTGTATGTGTTAAATAAGTAAATGAATATAAACAAATTTAAATATATATATATATATATATATATATATATATATATATATATATATATATATATATATATATATATATATATATATTTTTTTTTTTTTTTTTTTTTAAAAAAAACATTTTTAATTTTTTTTTTTTTAAGGCAACAGAATGTGCTTTATTCTTCACTGTTTGAATGTGTTTTTAAATCTGTTCTTATATTTATTACTTGCAAATTTTTTCAAACGTATATTTGATTTACTTTTAAAAAACATATTAATATAAAGGAGTTACAAATGCAATTTCAATGTTAATGATGTTTATTTGTAAAAACAAAACAAAAAAATTAAGGTAATGGCAAGTAGAAAAACATTTATTTAAACGTGTTCCCCTATAAAATATGCATTGAGGCTCTAAAGTGTGTTTTGATCTGATTATTGATTAATCGAGCAAACTAATCAATAGAATATTCGATAGCTGCAGCTCTGTTTACAATTAAGCAGACGGAGACAAAACAACTACAATACTACCATCTATTGTGAAAAAATGGAGCAATTGTAAAAATATGGGAAGAATGTGGATCACATCCAAATTTCCACAGCTCATTTTGTATCTGCTATGTATTTTTACTTGCTTTTAGTGAATTGTTTGCAAGTCTGTTCAAGTATATAAATAGTGACAATAAACAAGAACTAGTCATTACTTTTTATCGAAAATGTTGACATGTTTACCACTCTACATGACTGCTAACTAAGAGTAAGTGCTTGTGAATGTGTCTTGTATATTACATCATATTAGCGGATGCTTATCGGAGGCAACAGTCCCTCGTAAATAAAGTCGATTGCATCTCATACGGATCTTCTGTTATGATGAGCGTCAGTTTGACCACATAGCGGCATCCCTGTACAGCTGTATGGATTTATGGGGCGTTTCTGCATCATTTGACACGTACAATTCCTAAAATTTAGACTTTTAATCATGGTTCCATTTACTTTTACGCAACGTTAGCAAGAATTTTCATTCGAGATGGCCCGACACCCAGGTCCTGGTACACATTTTGTCATTTCAAATTTAGTATGGTCCATTTGTGAAAATGTTCTCAAAATAAGTTCCATACTCACATTGCCTTAAATAACAGCCCAAAACCATTTGAATATCAAAGTAATGGAATACTGTACATCTCCCTGATGTTTCACTAATGAAAATTTTGAGTTAACAATTAATTTTGCAATATATTGCAACTACACCGTGCTTCTCTGCGTTATAAACAAACATTTGTAAAAATAACAAAAAGCTATGCCTTGTCAGTTACATCTGCACACGCATCTACGGCTATTGGCTAAGGATACACATGCAGCACTCTGAATATCTGCACCAAGCTGCAATAATACATAATCTGTTAAAGTGTCTGATTTTCTTATCATTATTGTCCTGACATTGGGATTTGCTTCACTTTGTCACACGATACCACTTTTTGTTCACCTTCAGGTAAGGTCTCAGCAGCAGAATTCAAGTCGTCTTTCACAATTCTCTCGTCACTGAACAACTTTTTGTTACACCCTAAAACTCAAGGATTCAAGGGAATTTCCTGTCATACGAGAGATGTGAGATAGCACAAAATGTTAAAGTTAATGTTAAAGTACCAATCAGGCCTGGCCCTAACCAATCTGGCGCCCTAGGCAAGATTTTAGGTGGCGCCCCCCCACATCGGCAGTGAAGTGTATATACTCACAAGAAACCGAATAGCTTTGTCTTTGACCTTTTTTTTTACTTAAAGAAAGCAAATTAACAATCAGAATAGTTAACAAGATAAAAAAAAATATGGATAAATAAATGAATACAAAAAATGAATATATGAAATACAATATTTTTTACATACATAAACACAAAATAAAACGTGTCAACAAGTTGCATAAAATAAATTAAAAATACAATATAAATAAGGCACTGCACAAAACAAAATATCAAACCAGTGTGACTTTAACAACTATATTACAAAAAAAGGGGATCCTACAGAGTTCTCTATTTGTGATTTTTAATATTGCATTAACTAGAATGACTTACAAATTACTGTACACCAGGGAGTACTGTAATTACCTAACGTTACATTATTATTTTCCATAACAATTTAGCCCCCTCCACAATATTAACCCGACGTTAAAACAGAACTAGCTATTTATTGATTAGCAATTGCCGAATCATGTAACATTAGCTTAATGCTAAAAAGCCAGGTTACTATCACATTCTGTAACAGACAAATAATTTCATGTAGGCTAACGTTACCTACCTGCTACCTCTGTCTTTTTCTCGTTTCTCCTCCTCTTCTTTTCTCTTTTTTCTTCCCTGGGCACCGGACAGTTTTGGCCGTTTTGACATCTGGTGTTTATTTTTTGATGTGGTGACGTCCAAAAAGAGTCATGAATGATACAGGAAGGGAGGGGGCGCACCGTGCGGGGGGCGTAATGGTGTAACAAATAATATTTCTATTAAATAGGCTTTACTTTGCATTTTAATCAACGTGGGATTATTTTATGTATTTAGAAATAATAGTACCAATTTTTTTTATTTTTTTTTATCCAACATTTGTGGCACTGGCGTGGCGCCCCCTGATGGACGGCACCTTTAGCATTTGCCTATACGGCCTATGCCACGGGCCGGCCCTGGTACCAAAGATTGTCACACACACACTAGGTGTGGTGAAATTTGTCCTCTGCATTTGACCCATCCCCTTGTTCACTCCCTGGGAGGTGAGGAGAGCAGTGGGCAGCAGTGGTGCCGCGCCCGGGAATCCTTTTTGGTGATTTAAACCCCAATTCCAACCCTTGATGCTGTACCTGAGGTCTCAGATTTACCACAACAACTTCAATATGGATATGATAATGTGAAAAGAATAGGATATTATTAGAGTAAATTATAAATCGCACAGGTTAACAGTAATACATTATCAATACAAAATAAAATAAAATGTAGCCATACAATGCTAAATTAAAAATTTCAAAATTTGTCCTGACTCCTGTACATCTTTTTTACTGGGCTCTGAGCTCCTTAATTTTTCGGGCTGTTACATCAGGATCTGTTTTGGGGCCCATAAAGGCGCTTCATGTTTTCGCTTTTGAAGAACACTACAGTTTCAAAGCTTATGAGACACAGTGGTTTGGAACTAGATTATGGGAGGACAAACACATACCGTATTTTCCGGACTATAGAGCACACCTGTATAAAGGCCGCATCGACTAATTTCTAGAAGAAATCAATATTTTTTCCATGTATTAGCCGCACCGGACTATAAGCCGCAGATATATACGTTGTTAAATGAGTTATTTTACACAGAAAGATTTTGAAAATGTTTATTTACATACCATAATTGTTTCCAAACGGTGCCTGTTACAGGGCAGTAAAACAGCTGATCAAACAAAACAGGAGTCATTGTCATGGATCCACTTGCTGCGAGGCTAGCTCTCCAATCAGCTAAGCAGACTCAACAACTACACGGTGATGTGTTGGTGAATTTACTGAGAAATTTGTAAAACTCTAACAATACAGAGTGCCATATAAGTCAGAGGTCCCCAACCACCGGGGACACTTACAATTAGTGCACCAACCCAAAAAACCTCCCTCCCCCACTTACACTCATTCACACTCATTCGCACAAAAGGGTTGTTTCTTTCTGTTATTAATATTTCTGGTTCCTACATTATATATCAATATAGATCAATACAGTCTGCAGGGATACAGTCCGTAAGCACGCATGATTGTATTTTTTTTTATAACAAAACAAAACAAAAAAACAACAAAGAAATACCATACCCCAGCCCCCCCACCCGGTCTGTGGGACAAATTTTCAAGCGTTGACCGGTCCGCAGTTACAAAAAGGTTGGGGACCACTGATGTAAGTTATTAATACTAACACAGACACTCGTAAACGTGTTAGCATATTAGCTAATGCTAACGACACTAGCTTCATTACACTACAATAGCACGGACAAATATGCATGAAAACACTCCTACATACATCATACATGGGACAGTATAGTACATATAATTGTTTAGTCATATAATAACACTTACAAACATTGGAGTGATAAATGAAGAATCCTTTCGAGCAGAACGCTATGGACGGTTTTAATTCCAGCTCAAGGAAACAGGAAATACATTTTCAACCCGCAACACCTGCAGTGAGGAAACTCGTGCAAAATATGGTGCCATATCACAAACAATAACACACATTTTCAGTGTGAACGTGATGGCCGTTCGCCAATAAAAATCTATAAATTACCCGCGTGCAGATTTATGGTTTTCGTTCGTCCATTCACTTTTAAATGTTTTGTTTTCTGCAACAACTTTTCTTCATTTTGAGTAAACAATGGTCCTATTGATTCATTCGCTTTCCATTCACTTCTCTGTCGGTAAACAATTTTACTGGCTAAATTTGATGGACTTCACCGCACTTTCCCTGCCACGAAAGAAATAGTTGTAGTAACTGTGCCTACAATCTGCTGCTACGATAACTGTCTCCAAGAGTCTGTGAGCATTATTGTACTTTAATATTAATTTTAGGGCTGTCAAAAATAAAGCATTACCTCATGTGAATAATCACAGAAAATGATCACATTAATCATGTATGTATGCACATTGTTCACTGGCGATGTTCACCAAGTACCAGTGTTTTTTGGTACCAGTTCCTAATTGGGTCAGTCCAAGAGGACTGTTAAAATTGTAGACTAATGACAGAAGGCTATCTGTATTTTTTAATCCATCTAAACGTCATAATTATGACACGCGCCAGCTGTCCTATTCATTCAGGTGCTGCTGCAAAGCATCAAAAAAAGGCAAGGCAGAACAGCCAATTGGAATCGAACTTTTAACGGCCCACTTCCGGTTACAAGGAATGCAGAAGTAAACAGAATCATAGATTTACGCGCCACTGGAATCGTGGACAAAATCAATGTTCGCTGAAAACAGAATCTAAACGCGGAAAGTCCCAGATATTAATGTAATGTAGTGTTGTCCCGATACCAATATTTTGGTACCGGTACCAAAATTATTTTGATACTTTTCTGTACTTTTCTAAATAAAGGGACCACAAAAATGGCATTATTGGCTTTATTTTAACAACAAATTATTTGGTTTCTTATTGCAAGTTTGTCCTTAAATAAAATAGTGAACATACAAGACAACTTGTCTTTTAGTAGTAAGTAAACAAACAAAGGCTCCTAAATAGTCTGCTGACATATGCAGTAACATTTTGTGTCCTTTTCCATTGTATTATTTTGTCAAAATTAGTAAGGACAAGTGGTAGAACATGAATTATTAATCTACTTGTTAATTTACTGTTAATATCTGCTCACTTTCTCTTTTAACATGTTCTATCTACACTTCTGTTAAAATGTAATATACACTTATTCTTCTGTTGTTTGATACTTTACACCCTGAAGTGTAGTAGGTGTAGGTTCATAATCGATACACGGAAACACAAGCACACATGCATGTGACTGTTTTACAATTTCAGGTACATTTCACCAGTGGTGTGCCGTCAGGGCCAGCAAGGCCTTCTCTGCTGGTCTAACATGACCAGAAATCACGATCATAATTAAAGAGCTGTCGACGAGGGGTACCACTGGCCCATACGGCTTCGATAGTGAGTTCAAATATTAAATGTTTTCACTTTTAATATCCATCCATCCATATTCTACCGCTTGTCATGTTTTTTGCAATTTTAATTTAGACAGTACCACATAAGATATGTTGTAATTGCCGATGCATTTTAATTGATCTTTAAATGCGCCAGAAAAGAACTGTTGAGGTGATTCAATGCCCAGTAGTGCGTACAAGTGTTCCTGTATAGTATTTCTCCAGCAATGGTCATGTGGTGACATAAATGATGGTATTTTGAGAGGTAATCATTGAAGTCAGACATCACCGAAGGCCTAAGTGGGAAACGCACGGCCCGCCACTGCATTTCACATACAATTAAAAGAATTAGACGGACTGCAAATTAGTCTACAGTTAAAATCAAGATGTGTATTTTGATTAATGCGACTGCTCTGCCGAACAGGATACTGAGAGCAGTGGAAAAATTGGAAACATGCAACCATGGAGACACAGCAATGGCATTATGTCGTGTAAATAAGATAATTCTGTAGAGTTTGTTAATATAAAAAAACATATAGACCTGTTTTGTATAAAAGGTACCCTTCAATTCTGTTGTGATCCGACGCTGGATAGACAATTTAAATTAAATTAACCCTTGTGTGGTGTCCGGGTCTGTGGGACCCGTTTTCGATTTTTATTAAAAGAAAAATTATACAATTAATACATTTTTCAAACTGAGACTCACTGGCTTTGGCTCATTTTCTGTGAAGAACATATATCAGAATACATATTTAATTAACACACACCATACACCCCCCCTACACATTTATAATACATATAAGCTGTCCGGGGTCCACTGGACCCGGGGCTAATAGAAGTGTGGAAATTGATGTTCTGTGTAACACACACACACACACACACACACACACACACGCACACACACACACACACACACACACACACACACACACACACACAGGGGCACACACACAGCAGGCCTAGACAGGAGGAGGACAGAGTGTAGGTACACAGAACATCAGAGGGTCAAATGTGCGACAAAATGAGCGCAGACAGTGTTGACAAACAATGTTGCAACCTTGTGTGGGAACCGCAGGTACAGAAACACAAAAGAAGAATCCCTGTGGGATGCAGAAACTGCCACAGAAATTTCCATGCAACGTTCATATTGTTGTTACTCAGCCAGTATTTGTGGGTCTTAGACTTAGACTTACTTTTTATTGTCGTTCAAATTTGAACTTTACAGTACAGGTAAGAACAACATTTTGTTGCATTAGCTGGTTGGCAGTGCAGGATACAAAAGCAATAAGGTGCAGATATAAATAAATAGATTACTGTAAAGATAAATATATTGCACTTTTGCATATGCATCCACGTTTATGGATGTATGTTATATTGTCTTTATATTCCAGCGAGTTAATCAATTTTTGGGGGGAATTGAGGGGGTTATTATGATGCGTTCAAGAGTCTTACGGCCTGAGGGAAGAAGCTGTTACAGAACCTGGAAGTTCTGCTACGGAGGCTGTGGAACCGCTTTTGTAGAGTCCAGCAGTGAAAACAGTCCTTGGTGGGGATGGGAGGAGTCTCTACTGATTTTCTGAGCCCTGGTCAGGCAGCGTCTTTTTGCGATTTTCGCCGTCCTCACCACTCTCTGCAGAGACTTCCAGTCTGAGGCATTGCAGGCTCCAGTCCAGACAGAGATGCAATTGGTCAGTAGGCTCTCTATAGTGCCTCTGTAGAATGTGCTGAGAATGGAGGAAGGGAGCTCTGCTCTTTTCATCCGACGCAAAAAGTGCATACGCTGCTGAGCTCTTTTTACAAGAGCTCCGGTGTGTAGGGACCAGGTCATATTGCCAGTTATCTGCACTCCCAGGAACTTGGTGCTGCTTACCATCTCCACCGCTGTGCCGTTGATGAAGAGTGGAGTGTAGCTGAACTGGTGCTTCCTGAAGTCGACAATGATCTCCTTGGTCTTGTCGACGTTCAGGACCAGGTTGTTGGTTCTGCACCAGTCAACCAGATGTTTCACCTCCTCCCTGTAGTCCATGTCTTTGTTGTCACGGATGAGGCCCACTACTGTTGTGTCGTCCGCATACTTCACAATGTGGTTAGTAGTGGACCTGGCGCAGCAGTCATGAGTCATCAACGTGAACAGCAGCAGACTCAGGACGCAGCCCTGGGGGGAGCCGGTGCTCAGGGAGATGGCACTGGAGGTGTTGTTGCCCACTCTCACAGACTGGGGTCTGTCTGTGAGGAAGTCAAGCAGCCAGTTGCATAGGGGGGTACTGAATCCAAGGGGGGCCAGTTTGCTCACCAAGTGCTGCGGGATGATGGTGTTGAATGCCGAATTGAAGTCCAGAAACAACATCCGCACGTGTGTGTCCTTTCCTTCCAGATTTGCTAAACTCAGGTGGAGTGCAGAGGAGATGGCGTCCTCTGTGGAGCGGTTAGGGCAATAAGCAAACTGGTATGGGTCGAATGTCGGGGGAAGTCTGGAGACAATGTATTCCTTTACCAGCCTCTCGAAGCACTTCATTACAGATGTTTTTTGGGATAAGTCAGTATTTTAACAAAAAAGTGTTTGATTGTGAGGCATTAAAAGCCACAAAATGCAACGGGTCCATCAGACCCACAAACACTGGCTGAGTAACAACAATATGAACACCACACAAGGGTTAAATCACCTTGACTTTCTGAAATAATGGTAGAAGGAACTAATGGAACTGTGTGATGAGTCCCTATTATATCATCACAACGGGCGTTTTAAAGTCAACATTGTCTACTGTGGGGATTTGTCAAAAACGGTCTCTGAGTAAGGACCCCGCGCTTGATGATTAACTGAAGTCAAATTCTGAAGTTTATAGGACCAAATGGAGGGTCATTTCGCAAGCAATTGGAAACTCTGCATTCACAGCAGAATCCCATACGGGTGTCATATGTAAAGTGCTTCCCATCAAGCAGGAATTACTCCTGTCTGCTGGCTACACACACACACGGTATATATCTACAGGAGATGGCCAGGAGGGAGGACGGAGGGAGGGGAGAGACAGAGAAAAGCTGACTTAAACATTTTTCTCCATTTCACAAAAGTAGCTGTGCTGCTGTCAACATGATGAATGAGAGTATAAAAAGTGAGAGAGAGACATAAAAAAAAGTAAGCCGAGAGAGAGAGCAAAGAGGCGGAAGAATGGGGGAAGAATACATTTTGGTAGAAGCAGGAGGTGGAGTTCTCTGACCTGAAGATTTGAGCAGCTGTTGAACATTTCCACCAGTGTATGGTAATACTCAGTGGGTGTCATCACTTTCTCCCAGCAGCACTTGCAAACGTGCCCTTTCTCACCGGTAATGATTAGACGGTCAGCACTTGTACAGGTGTGTTTGACACACTCCTATTTATGTGCCTGAGCACTGGTCATTAACCCTTTTGCTGTTCAAACGGTGCGCTGTCCACTCTTTTCATGACTAAGCCAACGTTTTTTTTATGCCTCCTCTTGCCTGCGTGCCAAGGAGTGTCATCGACACTGGAAAGCTCAGTTTGATAAGATTGGACTGATATTGGAGATGTCCGAATCCCGATCAAGGGATTACATCGGGGCCGATATTTGCCTTTTTTAACTGATTGAGCCCAGCCGTTCTTTTCCGCGGCTGTGTGCCACTGTTTACGTGGCTGGAGTTCATACTCGAGTGAATGAGTCCTTCAAAAAGGACGCAAGCTACACACATGCAGGAGTTGTATGAATTCTAGAAAAAGCAGTGGCTAAGCGCACATCTTCTTCTTCTTCTTCTCTTTGTTCGTCCGTCGGGTCGACGCGGACCACTCTAGTCATGCAAGGGTTTCTGGGATTGGCTCTCTCTGTGCGTGCGCAGATGGCTGACGAGGCCGATCCTGGCACAGAAGGTTCGGGTACAAATGGACATGGGACGTCTCCAGGCGGGTTGATGGCACAGGTTTTTCGGGTTTGCCTTTTGTTTTCTGCGGTTGTGGTACTGTTTGCTTTGCACATATTGGCGCCTTTGTGGATGGACGAGCACCAAGTGGTTTGATCCATTGCAGATTTTTCCCACGTGTCTGGGTTGATGGCAAACGCTTTCAGTGAGGCTTTGAGTGTATCTTTGAAGCAGTTCTTCTGCCCACCCCTGGACCGCTGGTCATGCTGCAGTTTGCCGTAGAAGTCTTTTGGGCAGCCTCTTGTCTTGCATACGGGCTACGTGACCTGCCCAGCGGAACTGGGACTGCATCAGGACGGTGAAGATGCTGGGGAGACCTGCTTTAGCCAGTACTTCTGTATCTGGGACTTTGTCCTGCCACTTGATGCCGAGCATCTTCCTGAGACTTGTTGTGTGGAAGTGATTTAGCTTCCTGGCATGCCTTTGGTACACTGTCCATGTCTCGCATACATAGAGCAGTGTAGGGAACACCACTGCCCCGTACACTTTCAGTTTGGTCTGGGTGGTAATGCCTCTTCTGTTCCATAAATTTGGATCAGTCTGCCGAAAGTGGAGCTGGCTCAGGCTATGCGGGTGTTCACTTTGTCATCGATGGTGACATTCTGAGACAGTGTGCTGCCAAGGTAGGTGAAGCGGTTCACTGTGCTGAGTGTCTGGCCGTTGACAGTGATGTTGGGCTCAACGTAAGGCTTTCCAGGCGTGGGCTGATGAAGGACTTCAGTCTTCTTTGTGCTGATCGTAAGACCAAACTTTGTGCAGGCGCTGGAGAACATGTCAACGCTACATTGCATATCAGCTTGATATGCAATGTTGATATGCAATGTGCCCAGCGTTGAGGGCACAGTCATCAGCGAACAGCAATTCTCTGATGATGTCTGTCATAACTTTGGTTTTTGCTTGGAGCCTCTGAAGTTTGAACAGTTTGCCATCTGTGCAGTACTTCAGGTAAGAAACATCCTCGTCTCTGAAGGCGTCTGTGAGCATGGCGGAAAACATTCGGCTGAACAGTGATGGCGCCAAGACGCAGCATTACTTGACCCCATTTATGACTGGGAATGGGTCAGAGGATTCTCCGCTGTCCTGGACTCTGGCCTGCATGCCCTCGTGGAACTGCGTCACCAAAGTGACAAATTTCCTTGGGCAACCATACTTTGCCATAATCTTTTACACACCCTCTCTGCTGACAGTGTCAAAGGCCTTGGTCAGGTCGACATAGGTGGAGAACAGGTGGGAGTTCTGCTCCTGACACTTCTCTTGAAGCTGCCTGGCAGTGAACACCATGTCGATGGTTCCTCGCTCCTTGCGGAATCCACACTGGCTTTCAGGCAGAAGTACTTGGTCAAGGTCGGCTGTGAGGCTGTTAAGCAGGATCCTGGCAGGGATCTTTCCTGTGATGGATAGCAGGGATATGCCTCTGTGGTTGTCGCAGGCCTGTCTGTTTCCTTTTCCTTTGTACAGATGTATGATGGAAGCGTCTTTGAATTTCTGGGGAATCGTCTCTTGCTCCCACATCAGAAGAAACAACTAGTGGAGTCTGTCGGTCAATGCTGTCACCCCCTTCTTGTAGACCTCAGCTGGAATGGCGTCAGTACCAGGTGCTTTACCACTGGAGAGTAGACATATTGCTTTCTGGGTCTCAAGCAAGGTTGGAGGGTCATCCAGTGTTTCGTTGATGGGCACTTGGTGGAGACGATTAATGGCTTTGTTGTTGACGGTCGAGGGGCGGTTAAGTGCACACACACACACACACACACTGTGCCGGACGACACTAGAAGCTAACCGCTAAAGCAAGAGTGTCCAGACCTTTTGACTTGGGGGCCACATTGTGGTATATACAGTCGTGGTCAAAAGTTTACATACACTTGTAAAGAACATAATGTCATGGTTGTCTTGAGTTTCCAATCATTTCTACGACTCTTATTTTTTTGTGATAGAGTGATTGGAGCACATACTTGTTTGTCACAAAAAACATTCATGAAGTTTGGTTCTTTTATGAATTTACTATGGGTCTACTGAAAATATGACCAAATCTGCTGGGTCAAAAATATACATACAGCAATTTTATTATTTGGTTACATGTCCCTTGGCAAGTTTATATGCAATAAGACACTTTTGGTAGCCATCCACATGCTTTTTTCACAATATTTTTTTGACCACTCCTCTTGACAAAATTGGTGCAGTTCAGCTAAATTTGTTAGTTTTGTTTCTGACCTGGACTTTTTTCTTCAGCATTGTCCACATGTTCTCAATGGGGTTTTTTAAGTCAGGACTTTGGGAAGGGCATTCTAAAGCCTTAATTCTAGCCTGATTTAGCCATTCCTTTAACACTTTTTGACGTGTGTTTGAGGTCATTGTCCTGTTGGAACACTCAACTGCACCCAAGACCCAACCTCCAGGCTGATGATTTTAGGTTCCAGCAGCTTCCAATTCTTTGCAGACCTGCTTTTTGGTGGTTCTCGGTTGACTCTTGATCATCCTGACCAATTTTCTCTCAGCAGCAAGTGATAGCTTGCGTTTTCTTCCTGATCGTGGTAGTGACAAAACTGTGCCATGAACTTTATACTTACGAACAATTGTGAGCACAGTTGCTCTTGGGACCTTAAGCTGCTTTGAAATGGCTCCAAGTGACTTTCCTGACTTGTTCAAGTCAATGATTCATTTTTTCAGATCTGTGCTGAGTTCCTTTGACTTTCCCATTGTCGCGTTTGTAACCGAGTCTAATGACTGCATCACATGAGCCCTATTTAAATGGGCTCAGAGAAGTCAACAGGTGTCGTCAATCATAATCACTCACATGAAGTTAAGAGGCCATGCCATGAAGCTAATTTGATTTAATTGTAACTTTTCTACATCACCAAAATTGATCATGTATGTTGCTGTATGTATTCTTTTGACCCATAGTAGACCCATAATAAATTCATAAAAGAGCCAAACAAGTATGTGCTCCAATCACTCTAGAAATTATTGGAAACTCAAGACAGCCATGACATTATGTCCTTCACAAATGTATGTAAACTTTTGACCATGACTGTACTTTTATATATATATATATATATATATATATATATATATATATATATATATATATATATATATATATATATATATATATATATATATATATATATATATATATACATATATATATATATATATATATATATATATGCACATATACCGCCTATACGTGTATATATATGTATATACGTATATATATATATATATATATATATATATATATATATATATATATATATATATATATATATATATATATATATATATATATATATATATACATATATACATATATATATATATATATATATATATATATATATATATATATATATATATATACATATTACATTAATACAATTGATATATAATTAATACAGTAGGATATTATGAGTATGTGAAAGTTTGACTCCTACCTTGTTTACTTTCATGACGACCTCCTTAAAGTTGTGTAACCAATCAGAATTATTAAGCAGCTAAAATGCGGCAAACATGGATAAGCGTGGAGAGTGTTTTACATTTATCACACAATGCTTTGTAATGGATTTAAATGGGTTTAATTTTGTATTTTTTATGGTGCATGAACATTTTTATAATGTCCACAAAGTTTAGTGACCATGTGTGTTGACATTTTGTGTGTTAAATGTTTTTTTTTTTTTGTACCATTACAAGGGAAGTTAGTTTGCATTAAGTCATATAAATAATTGCTGCGAATGGAGCCATTTATAGCACAATTAAAGACCATTGGTATGAACAACCCACACTGGTCACGTGATGGCGACAAAATGGCAGCATCAAAGGCAGTCTTTTTAAAAAATTAATGCAATCCTCCTACTTGCAAGATTCCTAATTGAACTCATGACGTTTTGCGGGCCAAGTTAAAGACGTCGGTGAGCCGCAATTTGGACACCCCTGCGATAAAGTTTCAAGGTAAAATAGGGGCGATCAATCCAGATATCAACACTATCGATTTCTATTACGGTATCAGTATATAATCAATGTTGAAATTATTTGATATATTTTGTTGTGTGTGTATATAAAACATATTACATATTGTTATGAAGGTGTCTGTTACTACATTATATATATATATATATATATATATATATATATATATATATATATATATATATATATATATATATATATATATATATATATATATATACATATATATATATATATATATATATATATATATATATATATATATATATATATATATATATACTGTGTATGTATATATATATATATATATATATATATATATATATATATATATATATATATATATATGTATATATATATATATATATATATATATATATATATATATATATATATATATATATATATATATATATATATATATATATACTTGCAGTGTGTATATTGTACATATAACATATTGTTATGAAGGTGTCTGTTACTACATTATCTATAGAATTGCACTGTATATTTAACATATTACATATTGTTATGAAGATGTCTGTTACTATATATATATATATATATATATATATATATATATATATATATATATATATATATATATATATATATATATATATACATACATAACTATATATATATACATATATAGTTATGTATATATATATATATATATATATATATATATATATATATATATATATATATATATATATATATATATATATATATATATATATATATATATACTTGCAGTGTGTATATTGTACATATTACATATTGTCATGGAGGTGTCAGTTACTACATTATATATAGACCTGCAGTGTGTATATAAAATGTTGATGGAGGGTTTGGAAGTTGTTTTAAAGGGCTTTGTAAGCAACAATGGTGACTCCCATTAGCCGCATCTTTCAAGCGTTTTCTATCATCTTTAAAATTGTTGAAAAAAAAATAAATGTGTGTTATTGTCTCTTATAATGATTGTGAACGATATTACAAAAAAAGTGCAGTTCCGCTGCTTTCTCGCCTTGGAGCTTGTGAAAGTGTATTCTAGATCATAAATAAGGCCTCTCACCTTGATAGTAGAAGGATGAGGAGATAATCTGACAAGTTGATCAACATTAACATTCAATTTAAACATGGAGATGACGAGAAAGACACGAAAGAACACTTGGTCCCATCCCACTTTTTTCTTCACGAGGATTATGAGTCATTCTTCTATCTAAACGGGAATATATCAACATCCTAACAGTCGGCATCCCAGTGACAGCAGACATTGTACAGTTAGTGATGTTTTAAATGTGTGTTGACTCTCATGAAGTCTGCAGTGAGTAATAATCAGTGATGTTGTCGAAGGAAAAAGCAAACGTTGTGATGCGTTTAAATTAATGTGCTGCCGTATGCTTGAAATTAGCAAAATACGTAAATCAATGTGTTCGTTACTATATTACATATATACTGACAGTGTGTATATAAAACCTTGATGGAGGTGTTTGGATGTTTTAAAGCGATTTATTGACAGAACAGCGAGACCCCCAAAGGCTCCATTGTAAGCTGACTTTTGATCGTATTTAACTTACTAGTTAGAATTCATGAAAAGTAAGAAAAACATGTTTTCTTGACTTACATAAGATTGTGAATGATAGGCAATATTCCAAAAAAAGTGCTGTTCCCCTTTAAAGATATGCTGACCACTGTTGAATGTATTATTCGTTTGTCATTCAATATTAAACGCAAATTTGATTTGCCTGGATTCATTAGCCATTTCGTGCAACCAAACCTCTAAACTTTGATCTCAACCAAATTATCTATAAATGTGTCTTGTCCAGCCACTCGGGAAAATCATATTGTTTTTGTAGAAGCTGTACAGATTTACTTTACAACAGAGAAGAGTATGGTACCTCTCTTGATGCCTTATTTGTGTTTGACTTTATTAAATGTTTGAGTAGAATTTTAATAAACAAAACCAGTTTTCCTTTCAGTAATCTAGACATTATCTTTTTATGGAGGAATGTGGTTAAAAAAGTATCGATTTTGAATCGATAATCGTTTTGAAACAAGACTCGATTCTGAATCGAATCGTTACCTCCAAGAATCGAATCAAATCATGTGGTACCCAAAGATTCAAAGCCCTTAGCATGTCTACTGTGGCCACAAATTTATGTGCATAAATAGTACCAGCCCCTCTTCTAACTACACTATATTGCCTTGACTCACATATGAAATTGAAGTGCCACCCCACTCCTAACCCATAGGGTTCAATATGATGTCGGTCCACCTTTTGCAGCTATTACAGCTTCAACTTTTGTCCACAAGGGTGTGTTTATAAGAATTTTCGACCATTCTTCCAAAAGCGCATTGGTGAGGTCACACACTGATTTTGGTCGAGAAGGCCTGGCTCTCAGTCTCCGTTCTAATTCATCTCAAAGGTGTTTTATCGGGTTCAGGTCAGGACTCTGTGCAGGCCAGTCAAGTTCATCCACACCACACTCTGTCATCCATGTCTTTATGGACCTTGCTTTGTGCACTGGTGCACAGTCATGTTGGAAGAGTAAGGGGCCCGTTCCAGACTTTAACAACGGAAGATGTTTTTTAAACTCTGACTCTCTTTGACACTATCACTTGCCATGACTCCTACTAGCCAAAGGCTGGGCTGCACTGTATTTGTTTACTGAGTAGACGCACAACATAAAGTTAAAGTTAAAGTTAAAGTACCAATGATTGTCACACACACACACTAGGTGTGGCGAAATTATTCTATGCATTTGACCCATCACCCTTGATCACCCCCTGGGGGGTGAGGGGAGCAGTGGGCAGCAGCAGTGGCCTCGCCCGGGAATCATTTTTGATGATTTAACCCCCAATTCCAACCCTCGATGCTGAGTGCCAAGCAGGGAGGTAATGGGTCCCATTTTTATAGTCTTTGGTATGACTCGGTCGGGGTTTGAACTCACAACCTACCAATCTCAGGGCGGACACTCTAAGGTACACCCCTCTACCCCTCACTCAATGTGTCCCATGTGGGAAGTTGAAATGCTTCTGTACCAAACCAAACATTTCTGTACCGGAAAACACGATTAGGTATGCATGTAAAAACCACAACTTTGGAGAATACTACCGCACACGATAGATTGTTGAAAACATCCACTGGAGTGATTTATTCAAGATCATGTTGTGACGCATTTTCTTCCTGAAAGCTCTTTGGAAGCTGTTATAACCAGCACCTTCAAATGAATATTCAGAGAGAAACTCTGGATGGCCCTGCAGACCTGCTCGCTGATTGTGATCCACAGCAGCTGACAATCAGCCCATCGCAGAGGCCTATAACCCAATGTTTTTGTGCTGATGGCAGTGTGAGGAGTGGCCTCAAACAGTGCAGTAATTGGACATTACTCCCGCAGAAAGAGGCTAAAAGCTCTCTGCGACTCGTTGCGCTGACATCTCTCTTTTACTTTCATCACACCGGTTTCCATTTCCCTTCGCTTTGGCCGGTGCTGCTTTAATTGTAATGGCCTTTCTGGAAGTGTTAAAAGCAGCTCAGAGGTGCCGGACATCACTTAAACAAATACAAGGAGAAGCATCTACATTTACGCTCTGTGTCTTCACAATAAAAGGTAATAAAATCCACACTGAGCACGGCCGGTGCATATTGAACTGTTCCCCCTTTTGCCATTAAGGGTTTATGTGTAAACATAACACAACTAAACTGAAGACATCTGATATATATTCATATGTGTGTGTTTGTGTGGGAGAGTGGAAGCATGTGTCAGTTAAATAATAACATGAAGGATTTTTATTTCCCTACAGCCCCAAATAGTAGTGTTTATTTGTGTTAATAATATAAGAGTAGCTCTCTGGCTGCTTTGCGCTATCACCATTAAAGCCAAACTTGCATTTTTAATGGAGAGGAAACAAACACAGCTCTACTAACATTAACAAACCACTTACGTCAGATTTCACCTATCAGCGTCAAGAAATCAGCGCTTAGTAATCAGCCTCAAGTAATCAGGGTCTAAGGATGGGAATCAAAAACCGGTTCTTGTTGAGTTTATCAATTCCTTCAAATTGCTCGAAAATTTTTCATATCAATCAATCAAAGTTTATTTACATAGACCTTAATCACAAGTGTCTCAAAGGGCTGCACAAGCCACAACGACATCCTCGGCTCAGGTCCCACATCAGGGCAAGAAAAAACTCAACCCACTGCGGGATGAGTTTGCGAAGTATAAAAATTAACCTGAAATGTTTAATGCAGGGGTCACCAACGCGGTGCCCGCGGGCACCAGGTCGCCCGTAAGGACCAGATGAGTCGCCCATGGGCCTGTTCTAAAAAATAAAAATAAAAAATAAAAATTTAAAAATATATATATATATATTTTTTTTTTAAAATTAAATCTACATATAAAAAACACAAGATACACTTTCAATCAGTGCATCAACCCAAACAACCTCCCCCATGCACACTCATCCACACCCACTCACACAAAAGGGGTTATTTCTTTCTGCTACCAATATTCTGGTTCCCACAACATAGACAACACATCTGCAAGGGACACAGTCCCTGAAGCACACATGATTGTATAGGCTGCTGGTCCACTAACATTTTCATTGATTACTATTTTTTATGTAATTATTTTTATATTGTTTTACTTTCTTTTTTATCCAAGAAAATGTTTTTTATTTATTTATCTTATTTTATTTTATTTTTAAAAAAAGGGCCTTATCTTCAACAGACCAGGTTGTCAATGAAATTAGATTTGTTTAAAGGGTTTTTTAAACCAGGCCCAGTCCAGATAATGTCCAAGTCGGACTCAGCAACACACACCTTCATTCATGTACACAGAAAAAAATTAGGGAACACAACAGATTGCATATAATTTATAAACAAAATTACATTTTCAAAATAAGCATTTATGTACAGTCCAGATTATGTCCAGGTCACTCAAATTAGGGAACACAACAACAGATATCATATAATCTATAAACATAATTATACTTTCAAAATAAGCCTTTGAGGACTTCTCATCTTTTTTTTAATGTTTTTTGGCATCATTATCGTTTTCAACCATGTAACTTTCTAAAGTTAGAAAATACTGAATAAATGTTTTAAAGAAAGTAATACTAAGTGAATATCTGTTTTTGGCCTTAAAAATAAACATTTTACCGAGTACTATAATTAAATTGACTAAATCATGATTGTCAATGAACTCTCCTAAAATAACAGAAACCACATTAAGCTTCATAAACAAACCAATCCTTAAACACATTTTTTCAACTTCCACCCAAAATGGCATATGGCACAATATGACAATACCAAAACAAATGCAGGGTGGATTCAGGCTCCTGACAACAAAATCGGCAATCATCTGACTCTGTCATATTCCATAATTTTAACATTTTCCCTGTGGGTAAGAAGTTATAAATAATTTTAATTTGAAAATAACGATTTTGCACATCGATAGTGGTTTTATAGATTAGTTTGAATATGGCATCCCATGGCAACGGGCAGTCAAAAAAGTCCTCCCATTTTCCATTTGTGTTGTATGAGGCAGCCTTCAAAGATTTCTTTATTAAATAAAAATTATATATTTTTCTATTTATTTTAGTTCCTTTTTGCCAACTAGAATTTATTATTAGAGGTTTACAAACTAATAATTTAGTAGTTCCATAATTAATTATTTGTTTCCATCTTTTCCCAATTACTCCAGTTAGTTGATAAAATGAAAAGCTTGAGCAAGCATCACCATACATAGCTCTAAATTCATCATACTTCATAATTTTACCATTCTCATTGATAATATCATTGACAAAAATTATTCCTCTTTCAAACATATTTTTCCAAAAGAAAGGCTTTCCATCTATTACAATATTAGAGTTCATCCATATAAACTGCTGCAAAATATCGTCTCTTTTTTCTGGCACATAAAATTGAAAACACCACTATGAGTGGATTGTTTCCTTTATGAACCCCGCCATGTTTCCCAGCAGACTCTCTGGGAGGGGATCACTTGTAAAAAAGGATACAATTTTATTTTTATACAGTACATGTTTTTTGTCCAACAAGACATTTGTGTACCACTCAATGTTTAAATACATCTTTGGAACAATTGATGCTTTTAAAGACAGACACATAGCTTCAAGGTTGAGAAGTTTCAGGCCCCCATATTCATACTCTTTGTACAAAACCTTTCTTTTAATCTTTTCTGGTTTGCCGTTCCAGACAAGATCGAAGACCCTCCGCTCATAAATCTTAAAAAAGTTTAGTGATGGAGCTGGTAATGACAAAAACAAATAAATAAATTGAGAAATAATTAACGAGTTGGCAATAGACATTTTACCATACAAGGTTAGGGATTTCCCTTTCCATAATTGCATAATTTTGTCCAGCTTTATTAGTCGATTATCATAATTTACTGAGCCTAGATCTTCCAGATTTCCTGGGACAACAACACCAAGTATGTTAACTGGTCCATCTGTCCACAAAACAGGCACTTTGCATTCCATTCGAAAGGACGTGCCCTTTAGATTTCTGATCCTTAACATTTTACATTTATCATAATTAAGCTTAAGGCCAGATTGCTGTGAAAATATGTCCAAAAGATTAAGAAGGTTCCGCAAACAATGAGGAAAAATCTTGTCTTTGTGAATCAGCCTTTTCTGACATGAACTTCATCAAGAACAAACACAGAACACGCCTCACTGATGCACATCTGCAAGACTCACTCAGAGTTGCAGTGTCAAGTTACACACCAGAGTACAACACACTAGTTAACAGCATGCATAATTTACTGAGCCTAGATCTTCCAGATTTTCTGGGACAACAACACCAAGTATGTTAACTGGTCCATCTGTTCACAAAACAGGCACTTTGCATTCCATTCGAAAGGACGTGCCCTTTAGATTTCCGATCCTTAACATTTTACATTTATCATAATTAAGCTTAAGGCCAGATTGCTGTGAAAATATGTCCAAAAGATTAAGAAGGTTCCGCAAACAATGAGGAAAAATCTTATCTTTGTGAATCAGCCTTTTCTGACATGAACTTCATCAAGAACAAACACAGAACACGCCTCACTGATGCACATCTGCAAGACTCACTCAGAGTTGCAGTGTCAAGTTACACACCAGAGTACAACACACTAGTTAACAGCATGCAATGCCAGGCTTCCCACTAACTGACAAAGAAACAGATAACAGATTTGGTGTCCAGTTCAAAGTGTGACATGATTTAAAAATTTAAAAGTGTTTTCTTTTGTATTTTACCTGAGTTATTATTTGTACAAACATGGTGCAAAGTAATTCATTATTTGTTAAAAAATGTTAGTGGCCAGCTAGTTAAAATGGGATATTGTGATTTCACAAGACTGACTTAGAAGTGATCATTTGAAAATGTTCAATTTGAAAAATGTGCACTGAGAGAAAATATAAAAAATAAAGTGTTGGGTATTGATATTTATCTGTTTCTACATATATTTATTGTGAGAAATCATTAAGATGATCAGTGTTTCCACAAAGATAAATATCATTAATTATTAATAATAACAGAGTTAAAGGTCAATTGAGCAAATTGGCTACTTTTGGCAATTTATTTAAGTGTGTATCTAACTGGTAGCCCTTCGCATTAATCAGTACCCAAGAAGTAGCCCTTGGTTTCAAAAAGGTTGGTGACCCCTGGTTTAATGAAAGAAACTGCTGTTCTAAATGTGTCCACTGGATGTCGCAATAGCAATTGATTGTATCTTTGTAGATGATGCTACTTATGTACAAAATAAACCACATGATGTTAGTACACCAGTCGAGGAAAATGATCAAACTACTTAAATAACATCCTGTAATATCTTTTTTTTTTTATCTTGATAGATTGACAATTAACACCAATGAGTTGACTGATGAACATTATAACATAATTTATTCAGAAAATATAAATAACGACAATTGTCGCCCCCGATCTAAAATTAGTTTGACACCCCTGGTCTACTGCTTCTAATTATGGGATTTTTGATCGCCCAGAGGATACATATATGAGAGTACTTCTGGTAAGGCTGTATACTCGGTTTAGATTAAGTCTTGTAGTATAACTTAGGAGTGTCATTAATGATAAAATGGTAAATGGTATGTATTGCTTGTATTCCGACACATGACTTCTTCTAAGGTGGCTGTTGCAAGCATCGCACAAACTGTCTGAGTACAAAAGAAGCTTAAATCTTTCTGCAAAATGCAGATACTAGAAAAAAATATATAACTACGCAATGGAAAAGATCCCTATTTTACTTTATCAATTATAGATTTGTCGAGTGTTCAGTTGATCAATTCCTTGAAATCAAGTTCAAGTTGATTTACATAGCCCTTAATCACAAGTGTCTCAAAGGGCTGCACAAGCCACAACGACATCCTCTGCTCAGGTCCCAAATCAGGGCAAGAAAAAACTCAACCCACTGGGAACAAATAGAAACCTTGGAAGGGACAGCAGATGTGGGGACCCCCTTGGGCGACCAGTGCAATGGATGTCGAGTGGATCTAGTTAATAATGTAAGAGTCCAATGATTCCTTAACGATTTCTGCTGGCGGGAATGACGCGTCTTACGCACTGTGCGTAGTGACGTCAGACAGCGAGAAACATGGCGCCCAGGTGGCAGACACGCCCCAAAGTTTGGCGATATTTTATGGAAAAAGATTGCCACAGCGCTACTTACAATATTGCAAGGTTGCTATTTCAACGAAATAAGGAAATACGAGCAATATGCAAAAACATTTGCATTGTATAACTGTACACTCATCTTCCCCCTATCCAGGAGATCGCAAAAAGCTGCTGCCTGACCAGGGCTCAGAAAAAATGCAGAGACTCCTCCCACCCCCACCAAGGACTGTTTTCACTGCTGGACTCCAGAAAGAGGTTCCGCAGCCTCCGTAGCAGAATCTCCAGGTTCTGTAACAGCTTCTTCCCTCAGGCCATAAGACTCTTGAACGCATCATAATAATCCCCTCAATTCCCCCCCAAAATGGATTAACTCGCTGGAATATAAAGACAATATAACATACATCCATAAACGTGGTTGCTTATGAAAAAGTGCAATATATTTATCTGTACAGTAATCTATTTATTTATATCTGCACTTTATTGCTCTTTTATCCTGCACTACCATGAGCTAATGCAACACAATTCCATTCTTATCTGTACTGTAAAGTTCAAATTTGAATTACAATAAAAAGGAAGTCTAAGTCTAAGTCTAAGTAAATGAATGTTGTGGTTTGGAACCGCTTTGATCTCATCCCAGCTGCAGTTAACGCTAGCACAGCAATGTCAGGTACTAACACCGCCTATCACATCAAAGCTGCTATTACTGGTTAAAACTGAAACGAATGCCTTGTCATTTAGATGATGAGCATGACGAGAGACAGATTATGTTTTGTCAAAGTGGGCTACTACAAAATTGGGTTAGCGGCTAAACTGGGACGGAAATCTTGCGACTTGTGTGGTGTGGTGGTACCTAGAGGTGGCCGAGTGGTTAGCATGTAGGCCATAATGTCAGTCGCCTATGATCCGGGAGATTTTGGATTCGTTTGGGCATTTCTGTGTGGAGTTTGTATGGTCTCCCCATGCTTATGAGGGTTTGCTATGGGTACGTTAGCTTTGTTCCGACATTCCAATTTCTAAATTGTCCATAGGTATGAACGTGAGTGGGAATGGTTGTTTGTCTATTTGTGCCATGAGATTGGCAGCGATCAGTGTAGGGAGTATCCCAAAGCCAGTTGGGGTAGACTCCAGCTAACCCGCAACCCTAATGAAGCTAAGCGGCATAAAAATTAATAGATGGATTGAAGAAATAAACGTTCTTACCTTTGAGTGTTAGACAGGCCTCCTCTCTTCCTGTTTTTAAATTGCTCTTAAAAACATACTTTTATTCCATGGCTTTTAAAGGCCTACTGAAACCCACTACTCCCAACCACACAGTCTGATAGTTTATATATCAATGATGAAATCTTAACATTGCAACACATGCCAATACGGCCGGGTTAGATTACTAAAGTGCAATTTTAAATTTTGCGCAAAATATCCTGCTGAAAACGTCTCGGTATGATGACGCCTGCGCGTGACGTCACGGATTGTAGAGGATATTTTGGGACAGCATTGTGGCCAGCTATTAAGTCGTCTGTTTTCATCGCAAAATTCCACAGTATTCTGGACACCTGTGTTGGTGAATCTTTTGCAATTTGTTCAATGAACAATGGAGAAAGCAAAGAAGAAAGCTGTAGGTGGGAAGCGGTGTATTTCGGCCGGCTGCAGCAACA
Source organism: Entelurus aequoreus (assembly GCF_033978785.1). Lineage (NCBI taxonomy): Eukaryota > Metazoa > Chordata > Actinopteri > Syngnathiformes > Syngnathidae > Entelurus > Entelurus aequoreus. The sequence goes on along the minus strand of NC_084738.1, from coordinate 49,210,411 downwards.
CAAACACAGCCGATGTTTCATTGTTTACATTCCCAAAAGATGACAGTCAAGCTTTAGCATTGGCCTGTGGAGAACTGGGACAACAGAGACTCTTACCAGGAGGACTTTGAGTTGGATACGCAGACGCGGTACCGTGAGTACGTACGCAGCTGCGGCTTCCAAACATTTGATCGCTTGCCAGTACGTGCGTGCTGCTATGTGCATGTCACGTACGTAACTTTGGGGACTTTGGGGAAATCTATGTGCTGTATGAACTTTGGGGAGGTGAACAGTACTTTGGGCTGTGGGATTGAGTGTGTTGTGCGGGTGTTTGATTTGTATTGGCGGGTTATATGGACGGGTGGGGGGGGGGAGTGTTTGTTATGCGGGATTAATTTGTGGCATATTAAATATAAGCCTGGTTGTGTTGTGGCTAATAGAGTATATATTTGTCTTGTGTTTATTTACTGTTTTAGTCATTCCCAGCTGAATATCAGGTCCCACCCGCCTCTCACAGCATCTTCCCTATCTGAATCGCTTCCACTGCCCTCTAGTCCTTCACTCTCACTTTCCTCATCCACAAATCTTTCATCCTCGCTACCAAAAGTTGCAAACTTTATTGTCGATGTTCTCTACTAAATCCTTTCAGCAAAAATATGACAATATTGTGAAATGATCAAGTATGACACATAGAATGGACCTGCTATCCCCGTTTAAATAAGAAAATCGCATTTCAGTAGGCCTTTAACACTGAGTGATCTCCATCCTGCTATGGCGTCCCACAATGCACCTGCTGTGAACCTGTTTTTATGTTGTTGTTGTTTTGTTTTTTTTCTTTTATCGTGCTCTGTTTGTGTTGTGGTGTGCTTGCTCGTTTCTCTTGTGTTATCTTTTAACCTGCCCATTGTACAGCACTTTGGCTACCCTTGTGGTACATTTTAAATGTGCTTTATAAATAAAGTTGATTCGATTTTATTTGATTTCTTATCAACAGTGGAACCATATTTAATCCAATTTCTTAAGTCAGTTATTCTCCAATTGTGGTATGCATACTACTAGTGGCACGCATGTAGTAGTCTGCCAAAGAATCACTTACATAAATATTCAAACACGGTGTTACTGCTCAAACTGTGTATAATGTTACAGTGGCCAAAAATATGAAATATACCTCTGAAACAAAACCTCTGCCTTGTTTTTAATGAATATGTAGGGCCTAATATGCTACTGTATTTAAATGTTAGTCATGATGGTACTTGGAGAGCCAAGTGTTTTCTGAAGTGGTACTTGGTGGAAATAGTTTGAGAACCACTGCTTTATTTGTTACTCAATATCTATTATTGAATTGATACAGAGGGACTTTAGGCCAAACCATTGTAATCATAGTAAAATGCATAAAATGTATTTTTTTACTAACAATCTAATTGAGGGAGCATTCCCACTGCACCGGGGATGATCATCTGCAATCAAGACTTGTCTAAACGTTTACAATAGTTAACAAAGTGAGGACATGATTTACAAAACAGAGAGTATTGTGGAATTGTAAGGCTTTTACATGACAGTTATGGCAAACAGAATGAAGTGTTTGCACCATTTTTACCCCTTTTTTATGTACTGCGTCCAGTACCAGCGACGTTTGCCCGTGAAATAGAGAAATCTACCTCAGTCAAAAAAAAAACGATGTTATGGCTCATACAATATGTATTTGAAGACATTCCACTTTAGAGGTGCAATATACTGGTGGATGAAATGGAAATTTATACAAATAGCTCCAGCGCCTGATTCATAGCCGCATACTGGTCACTTCAACAAAGGAAATTACATCTTAAATGTAATGTCTGGGAATAGCTGATGTAAAATCGGCAGCAGTTTTTTAAGGACACGCCCAGAAGCTGAATACAGCAGATACAAATTTCCTGGTTACAATTTTAAACCTCAACAGTAAATAAATAAAAACATACAAACAATATGTCATTTTTTTTCACATTACATAGGGATAAAGACCTAAGCAGTCTGGATTGATGCCCTATAATTTAGTGATATGGTATGGACAAATATAGTTACATTAACAATAAATGAAATAAAAATGATACAAAAGCTGTTGGTAAAAATACAAAAACCTTAATGTTTGGCATGCGCATGCCATATATGCCATGACATGTAGAGTAGGTAAATACTGTTTATACCGCATCACCTAGCAAAATAGCACAATATACTGAAAGTGCTAAAATGGTTCCATTGTGACACATTACATCATGCCATTTAGATTTAAATTATTTATCCATAAGTAAGTTAACTTACATGCTAACAGTTACTATGCTACCACCAAGCAAGGTAGCACTACTACCGAGACTGCTAAGGAAGATCCATAGTTAAGTTACAGTGTGTGCGTTGGAAAAATAAAGTACCCTCTGTGTGCCACGAGGCGGTTTGTGAGTGAGGCAGTTGCAACTACACTGAGGAAGAAAATGTTGCTTATTTGATAACTCTCACATTTCATTGTCTCCCAAGCTTAGGGCTGACTCTTTTAGGGGCAAACAAAAGGATAAAGTGAAAGTAAAATAAAATGGAGAGGCTCGAGAAAAAGGGTGATATCTCTCCTGGAATTAACTGTGTTAGAGTGGCAAAGTATAGATTGATGCATTAAAAAATAAAGAACAGAGCACTTTGGGCCTGATTTACTCAAGGTTTGCATGTACCCAAACATGTGCAAACTTGGTAGCACAAGCAAAGCCGATTTACTAATGCAGTGTTTTTCAACCACTGTGCCGCGGCACACTAGTGTACCGTGAGATATTGTCTGGTGTGCCGTGGGAGATTATGTAATTTCACCTAATTCGGTTAAACATATTTTTTGCAAACCAGTAATTAGAATCCGCAAATGTGCCATTGTTGAGTGGCTGTGCTGTCTAGAGCTCAGCAGAGTAGCCGTGTAATACTCTTCCATATCAGTAGGTGGCAGCAGGGAGCTAATTGCTTAGTAGATGTCAGGAACGACGACGATGGTTCGCAGGTAAAAAGGTATCTAACGCTTAAACCAAAAATAAACAAAAGGCGAGTCCCGCTAAGAAAAGGCATTGAAGCTTAGGGCTGGCTATGCAAAACGGAGCTAAAACTGAACTGGTTGCAAAGTAAACAAAAACAGAATGCTGGACGACAGCAAAGACTTACAGCGTGTGGAGCAGACGGCGTCCACAAAGTGCATCCGTACATGACATGACAATCAACACCAAATTAGGAGCGCAAGACAAGAACTAAAACACTACACACAGGAAAAACTCAAAATAAGTCACGGAATGATGTGACAGGTCGTGACAGTAGACTTACTTTGAGACAAGAGCTGTAGTGATGCATGGTTGGTTATGGTTTGAATTCATATCCAACAATTGCGAGAATGACTCTTTACTGTCAATATCGGCTGCTGAGTTTCATTTTTTAATGTTTTCTGCTGGTGGTGTGCCTCAGGATTTTTTCAATGAAAAAAATGTGCCTTGGCTCTGAAAAGGTTGAAAAACACTGTACTAATGTGTGCAAAGTGGATTGCGTCTCTTAAGTGAGCAGAAAAAAGAGTGCAATCTATTTTGCTTATATGTCTTCATTAATATCCAAATATGCTGATCACCAAAATGTCCACAATACTGGGAGTAGAAAATGCAATTATATTATACAGCACAGGCAATGTGATTTATCAGCACTCATCACCGTTTTAGCAGCACCATTTTGCATTTTACTTAGCACGTTTGATAAGGACGTGCAAACTGACACAGTTACGCATATGTCTGTGAGGTAGGAGTGCTCGTGCTGCACAGACACACGATGGACAGAGAATCCTCCATCCTACACATTGTCTATTCAGCAACATACTTTTATACATTCATAGCTGTTAGATGAATTAAGTGCCTGATGCGTTTTGGTGTCATTAAATCTTTCTTTTTTCGAATATCCTATATGTTAAAAAAAAACTCATTGAAGCATGCATTTTTTGCGTCTTTTGAGCGCATTAGTGCAGCCTCCCTCCCATGCACCTTCAGTGGTTATAAAAAAGAAAAAAAGTGGTGTAAATGTAGATGCACTGCTTCTACATGCAACAAATGCAGTGCATTTGTCTACTGCAGGTTTTATCCGGCCTGCGGGATAAGTTTGCTAAGTATAAAAAAGTTAATGAAAGCAACAGTTTGTTCTAAATGCGTCCGCTGGATGTCGCAATAGCAATTATTTGTATCGTTGTAGTTGATGCTACATATGTACAAAATAAGCCACATGATGTTATTACATCAGTCGAGGAAAATTATCAAACTACATAAATAACATCCTGTAATTTGATTTTTATATAATTTTTTGGAATCATGATGGATTGAAAATCAACACCAATGAGTTGACTGATGAACATTATCACATATTTCTTCAGAAAGTATAAATAACGACAAATAATGATAGAATACTATTAACCGCAACATGTATGTGTAAAAAAAAAACAACAACATTATGATTTGTACATTTTCAGAATGTGCTTGTTCAATTTTTAAACAAAGAAAACAATCTGAAGTTGTCTTTATTTTTAAGTTATCGTGACGTGATTTTACCAGTCCGGCCCACTTGGGAGTATATTTTTCTCCTTGTGGCCCCCGATATTTTTTCTTTCTTTCTTTCTTTCTTTAGTTTATTTCGAACATGAACACACTTACATCAGAATACATCACACAATTTCATATCATTTCATTTTACATCATGCCCGAAAAGGAGTAGGAAGAAGCAAAGCTCATTTAATCTTACCATTTTTCCACTTCAAAGCGTTTACAATTATATAGAATCATTTACTGACCTTTTTATATAATAAAATAACATCTATGAATTAGTATATACAACAGTTTTGTAGTATGTAATTAATTAATTCAGTCATTATTAACATGCTGAGATGAAGAATATCTTATTTGCAATAAGGTTGGAAGTATTTCTCATAATTCTTCTTCTTTGTACTTTGTAAGCACTGTTATTTTGAACAACCTCTTAGACTGGATCATATCAGTACAATTTTTTACTTCTTTACTTAATCAATTCCATAATTTAATTCCACAAACTGATATGCTAAAAGTTTTAAGTGTTGTACGTGTCATATAAATGTTTTAAATTATTTTTTCCTCTAAGGTTATATTTCTCCTCTTTAGTTGAGAAGAATTGTTGTACATTCTTTGGTAGCAGGTTATAGATTGATTTGTACATCATTTTAGCTGTTTGCAATTTTACCAAATCACCAAACTTTAATATTTTTGACTTAATAAATAAAGGGTTTTTATGTTCTCTATATCCAACATTATGTATTATTCTAAAATGACTTTGACACCCCTGATCTACTGGTTGTAATTATGGGATTTTTGGTATGTTTGATCACCCAGAGGGTACATACGTATCTGAAAGTACTTCTGGTAAGGCTGTAGGTTTAGATTAAGTCTTGTAGTATTACTTAAGAGAGTCTGAGAATTAATGATAAAATGGTAAATGGTATGTATTGCTTGTATTCCGACACGTGACTTCTTCAGAGGTGGCTGTTGCAAGCATTGAGTATAAAAGAGGCTTAAATCTTCCTGCAAAATGCAGATATGAGAAAAAAATCGAACTATGCAATGGAATAGTTCCCTATTTTACTTTATCAAAAAATGATTTGTCGAGTGATATCAAAGATTATAGGTTGGTCGCATTCCCAGACATATCGAACGATTGTGCTCCAGACGCCATTTTACACGACCAAACAGATGGAAACTTGTAAAAGCATGGAGGTCTACGACTTGTTTGTGTGTGGCTGTGTCAGGGAAATTGGTATCAAGAGTCTTTCGGATAAATATGCATCGTTTTTGCTGGGGTGTTGTCATGATTTAAATGAAGTGATCACTGCAAACTCATGCATTCTTCCACTCTGCTCCCTTGGACTGGAGTGTGAGCTGCATGCATTGCATTAATAGATGACCTGGTTGTCCCGAATGAGTTGGATATTTTAAAGTTGGAAAGTTGTGACTCCGTTGAGAAACGTGGAAGTAGTCAAGCATCAAAAAAAGCGGCTGAATCAGAACAACAAATTAGAATTTTGTAAGGAATAACGTACTATAGTAATGAAGGCCTCATACTGTTCATGATTCACCGCAAACTTTTTTACACAATTGTCACACTATATAACCAGAAGACTTCAAATTGTGACTCTTCTAAGGAGCCGCAATTGTCAAAAGATGATCCTCGCTTTGAGTGGTGCACCACTTTTCAATTAGTTTCATGCCAGCATGATTGGGCTTCAGAGCCTTGATGGGCCTGGAGGCCTGTTGATGAACACTGATAGAGGCTAAACCAGGCACAGTTATAATTGCTGTGTGTACGTGCGTGTGTGTGTGTGTACCAATACAGTGTTACATGAATTCCTGTCACTTCCTGCTATATTGTGTGGATTATCAGATTCTTCTGATAACACTTCCTCTCCAATTAATTATTAAATCATGCAATAGCAGAGGACCACATTACCGCAACCATGGTATCGTACCGTTTTTAGGGGCAAAATACTGTATGAGCCCAGAGTGCACAGGTGCCAAAAATGAAACACAAAATAAGGGATGAGACAACATTATAGAAACATGCATGTTATGCACTCATATGTTGCATTGTCGATAAATACAGTACTGGTATAACATGAGGCAGTTGGCATACTAGCCTCTAGGGCAGTTCTATTGTTATTGTATGTGATGTCATTTAAATATATAGACTTTGACATGGATGTACAATGCTAACATGCTAACCGTTAGCATGACAATCTAGCAAGTAACACGGTAATAAAATCATATTATATATACTGTATATATATATATAATAATATAATATAATTTATCAGTATATGTTATATACTGTATATATATAATATGTAAATATTACATATATGTTATATTTTATATTGCTACTATGGTGCATGTTTAGTCTCCTAATACCTGCATTATCCTTTCCATCCTTACTCTTTCCATCCTTTGAAACTGAGCTACTGTGTGGAACAATTTATTTTGTGGATCAATAAAGCTTGTCTAAGTTTAAGTAATAACAAAGTGTTTAAGCGGAACTGCACTATTTTTTGGAATGTTGCCCATTATTCACAAATCCATATGTATTATGTTTGTGCATTTTAATCATTAAAAAAAACGCTCGCAAGCTAATGGGAGTCTTCCATCCTGCCTTTAAAGCCCTCTGGAAAAACATCCAAAATTTGCCAAAAACGTGCCAGCACCTGCATTTAAACCAAGCTGTAGCAACATTGTTATTATAAAAGCCAAAGCCAGGTAACTACTTTTTCTAGCGCATTGTAACACATTGCCTTGCTGAATCACTTAAGTTTGTAAAAGTTATAGCTTGATCATAAATCATGCCTGTCACGTGCATAGTAAAAGGTTGTAGCCATAATCCGCAAAGTACGTCAACTTTAAAATGTCAGTCGTTAGCAACTGAAACGCCATGCCGACTGCACCTAACTTAGAAATGGCTTCTTTTTTTTCCCCGAGGACTATTCTAAGTTTACAAGTGTTGTGCTGGAACGTTTTAGTCATCCTATCAATCGACATCCCAAGAGCGGACAGTGTAAGTAAATGTTTGTTGTTGTCAAATAAAAGCATGGTACTCGTGCTAATTGCTAATGCTAGGACAATGGCTTAGAGTTTCACTATAGGTTCGCTGGATATTTAGCACCCAGCAACGTTCATGTTTGTTACCACATTGTGTTTCTTGTGTATCATTTTATTAGTAGATTTGTTTTTCTAATAATGACAAAATTACGTATTTCCACAGTGCAGCAGTTCAACATATTATGCACATGCATTGTGTTGCATGTTCACAGTGCTTCCAAAAAGTCATTGTCAGTTATGTTCAACTTGAGGTCTTTCACTCCACCCTTCTGAAATATTGTCCCAAAAGACTACATTTCAACTACAGTATGCGTCGATGCGGGCTCGGACCACGGTGGCCATCATGGATCATAACGAAAACAACAAGAGAAGGCGTGAAGTGACTACGAGTGCAGGTGATTGCACAAAATAAGAAAAGACTAGCTGATTAAAAAAGTTGATCATTTATTAATAACATATTTTACCTACTGTTGGGAATTTCATCGGTAACCCATATGTTTTATTTTTGTATGACCTGTTGGATTAAGATTTCACCTGCAGTTGATGCTTTTCATTGTGATAGTGAATGTGTCAGATTTGCTATCCCTCTGTTATACCTATGTATTGTTGCAGGTCTCCCAAGACATAGCCTCGTCAGTAAGAAGAAGACGGATGAATGCAATTCCCCGCCAGTTTATCGAAAGATGACTGAAAGATTCAGAGCTGAACTGATGGAGCAGATGAAACTCCGACGTTTGGTCTCACAGTTCAACACAAAGACCACTCATCTTGTGTGGAAGTCTTCTGACTGCCAACATCTCTCCTATGCCAGAAGCCAGCAAAGAGGATGCAGTAGGAGCACACATATCAAGGTTCAAAGGGTCATCAAAGGGACAGTTGAGTCTTATATAGGGATGGGAATTGAAAACCTTGTTCAAAACCGGTTCCCGGTGTATCAGTTCCTTGGAATTGCTTGCCAGTTTGTCTAGGAGTTCTCTTAAGGGCCATTACGCAACGTGCTTAGTGACGTCAGCAACATGGCGGTGCCCGAGCGGAAGAAGTGCACCGAAGTTTGCCGACATTTTACTAAAAAAAACAGCAACCGTGCTACTTTTAACTGTTCCAAATTTGGTATTTAATCCAGGCGCACATATGAGCAATATGCTGAAACATTTGAACACACAGCATGCAATGAATGTCGCGTTTTTGAACCGTGTCGATCTCATCCCAGGCAGCAGTCGTCTGACGTAAATACAACAAAGGGGGGTAGCGTCCCGGAAGAGTTAGTGCTGCGAAGGGTTCTGGGTATTTGTTCTGTTGTGTTTTAGTTGTGTTACGGTGCGGATGTTCTCCCAAAATGTGTTTGTCATTCTTGTTTGGTGTGGGTTCACAGTGTGGCGCATATTTGTAACAGTGTTAAAGTTGTTTATATGACACCCTCAGTGTGACCTGTATGGCTGTTGACCAAGTATGCGTTGCATTCACTTGTGTGTGTGAAAAGCCGTAGGTATTATGTGATTGGGGCGGCACGCAACGGCAGTGCCTTTAAGGTTTATCGGCGCTCTGTACTTCTCCCTACGTCTGTGTACCACTCCGTACAGCGGCGTTTTAAAAAGTCATACATTTTACTTTTTGAAACCGATACCGATCCTTTCCGATATTACATTTTAAAGCATTTATCGGCCGATAATATCGGCAGCCCAATATTATCGGACATATTTAATATTAACTCATTACATGCAAAGTGACATATGTCGCGCCTCTATTTAATAAAACGTTGATGATCGTGGATTAAAGTTAAAAAAAAATTTAAAATTCTGAGATTTTCTAATTAAGGTTTTCATAAGCTGTAAGCAATAAACATCATTGTTATGTCAAAAGAAGGTTCAAAATATTTCATGTTGCATGCCATGAGCCCATGTCATTATATTAGTTCCACCTTGTAAATGTCAACCTTATATTGCACAGTATATTTTGTAGGTAGATGTCAAAGATTTTTAAGTTTTTAAAAAGTTACATTCTTGTGTAATTTAGACGGGGTTTTTTTGTTCAATTCCACAGATTTTTTTTTTAATCAAGGACAAGCGGTAGAAGATAGATGGATGGATATTTTCAAAAGTTTGTTTTCCTATGCTATGTGCCTCTTGAGACCTCACTGTTGGCTTTGTAAGATTGTAGCTCTAAAACTAAACCAAATTGATGGTAATCCATCGTATTGTTATCGTTTTTTTCCAAATAATAATCGATAAGACAACTGAGAAAGAACCACATCGTTAAGCAGAAACAAAAGTGGAATCAGAACCGGAAAAATCTTATCAATCCTAGTCTAATGTGTACATTTTTTCAATCAAAGCCAAGTCAAATTGTGGACTTCATTCATGTTTACATTTTACAAGAAGTGCATACACACTCTCTCATAAGTGGTTATAGTGATGTGTATCATTTGTATATGAGGTGTGTATAGTTATTATAGTGAACTTTTTTCTTCTATCACTTCTATCCTCCCAATTAACATGCACATTATTCGAAAGGCAAATACTTTTTTGAGTTCAGGAACATCCTTTTATAATTGTATAGCTGCATGCTGGGTGGTTTAAGAAGCTGATTAAAACAAATTTAATTGATGTGTTTTAGTTTCTGCTTGGGTTTTTCCATTATATTTTATTGACAAATCTCCTATGTGAAAAAAAATTCTTGAAGTATGCATTTTTTTGGGTCTTGAACACATAAGTTCAGCCTCTCTTGGCCGATAAAAAAGTGGGTTTTGTTGTAGATGCATTTTGGACTGTGTCTAAAATGCCCGTAAAACGTGGTAGATGTCTCCTGCATTTTTGAAAACATAGCAAACGCCACAGTTGGGAGCATGGTACAATGAATGTGCAGTAAATGATGGAGTGTCTCAATGGTGATGCCCAGTATATATAGCACACAAAAAAATCCTCATTTAAAAAAGGCAGTCTGCACGACTTTTGATTTGGACACGCAGTGTTAATAGATTACATACAACAGGCCCAATAATAGTAGACACAATTTGATAGATTGCACATGCTGTTTAGCGTGCAGTATTTGGATCTTAGTAAATCAGGCCCCAAGTATTAAAAGTGCTAAGTCTATGAATTAACATTAAGCAACATAATGATATGCTATTCAATATGAGTAAAATGGCTAAAATGCTAACAGTTGAGTTGGTAGCACCTATAAAGATTACTAAGTAGGCCGTTCTACAGGGATTTTTAATAATGTAATTTAAATATTTTTACCTTATAAAGAGGAGTGCGCCGGAAATGCTAACTGTTTTGTATAAACTACTCACACTTAGAAAAAGTATACAAGTACTAGTATAGAATGTGAAAAATACATTTTACCACAAAATCACATTGACCAACAATTTAAGGGCTTTTCAGGTAAAGGCATGTGGTTTTCTTTTTTTTTTAGGTAAAAAAAAGTTATTTAAAGGAAACCATGTATTTTTCAGTCAATATACCTCAATAATAAGTTCATCTTGAAAGTACTATTCCTTCTTTTAAAAAGAATTACTATGTGCAGGTAAATACACAAATTAATTCCTCTCAGTAAACAGGACCTAATGTGAAGGACTCAGTGGTAAATGTTAGAGTGTAAGATTTTTCAGTGGTGTGATGCTGAGTAACTCCGTGCACTGTGTACATTTCCACAGATCTAAGCACGTTTTGATTGATCTTTCCTGCATCCGATTAGATTGGTATTGATGGGCCGTGAGGACAGATGGCCACATGCACCTTCAGCCAGGGTCTCGCTTCAGAACCTCAAATCTAATAGAAATAATAATAATGCATTTTTTATGATCAAACTGCATGGGCATTTGTGTGCGAGTCGTTGCAGGTAACAGACGAGAACACATTTCATCCAGTCAAGGCAGGAACAAAAGTGAAATTCTTACAGATAGAGGTGGATGGATAGATGAATAAGTAGATAAAGAGAAATAAATAGAGGGAGCGTGTGCAACAGCATGGCCGAGGTAGAGAGAATTAAAGAGTCTTTTTTGTGGCGTTAAATATCCATTCATTGGCTGGAGTGCTGACACAGTCAGAGCGCTGCGCTCAGGATTTATAGCCACTCCTAGTGGGCATGCCCAGAATGCCCAGAACTGAAGCACTGCAGTAGGCACATTCTCACTCTGCGCATACACACACTTAAAAAGACAGCTGACTGCACACACACATACTCATCCACCTGGGCATCTGTGTTGTGGATGTCAAGATACATCTATTAGTAAAGCCACCAAAGGTGGGCTGTGATCTTGGATGTTGTATGCAAAGAAGCACACGCACAGTACAATCATGCATACTAACCTGCCAAATTGGCGGTCTCCATGTACAGCGATGGAAGCCGTCTTTATGAAAGAGAAGAAACACATGAAAAATCATGTTATTCAATGTTTAACCAATCCTATAACATTATATCCATTAATTTACTGATAATTCTCACAACATCCACATGTATCAACAGCTTCTAAACATTCCAATGTCCAAACCAGGGGTGTCAAACTTGTTTTCATTTAGAGCAAGTTGCCAGAATTTTAACGCATACCGCAGTTGGGAGAGTGGCCGTGCCAGCAACCTGAGGGTTCCTGGTGCGATCCCCACCTTCTACCAACCAAGTCACGTCCGTTGTGTCCTTGAGCAAGACACTTCACCCTTGCTCCTGATGGGTCGTGGTTAGGGCCTTCCATGGCAGCTCCCGCCATCAGTGTGTGAATGTGTGTGTGAATGGGTGGATGTGGAAATAGTGTCAAAGCGCTTTGAGTACCTTTGAAGGTAGAAAAGCACTATACAAGTATAACCCATTTACCATTTAATTGACAATTTTTTTTGTTTTTTACAGCAAATTACTGTAAATTAAAAAACGGTACCACTGTTTTTATGATAACATTCTGGCGAGTGAGCTGCCAGTTTTTTTTTTGACTGTAAAATCACATTTTTACAGTGTACAATTTATTTTTGTGTTTGGAATGTATGATAATATCATATTTGTTGCATTATTCGAAAATATTAAAGTTGAAAAAAAATGCAATTGCATGCGGTACACATTTTTCTTTCTGTCAAAAAGGAAATTTCCTACGGAGCTCCTAAAGGGACATGGAGGGAAAAAAAAGTTTTTCGAGATCTCGCAAAAGGTTTTTTCCTATGTCAGTGAACCGGAAGTAAAACAGACACAGCGATGGTGAACCGGAAGTGAAACAGACAAAGTGATGGAGGAGCCTACCCATCATCCGTGGGAAAAGTTTATTGATTTCTATTTTAGTATTAACCTAACCTATAAAGACATCAAATCGTATTATGGTCCCACAACAGAGCACAGGTGATGGGTAGGCTCTCGCATGCTCCCGCTCCTCCATCGCTGTGTCTGTTTTACTTCCGGTTCACTGACATAGGAAAACAACCTTTTGCGAGATCTCGCAAAACATCCATGTCCCTTTAGGGGCTCTGTACATTTCCAGTCCTGTTAATTATGTGGGGGGCCAGATCTGGCCCCTGAGCTTTGAGTCTGACACATACAGTATGTTATAAACATTCAGTTCTTCCAAAACATTTTTAATCAAGGAGTCCCCAAACTTTTTGACTCGTGGCATCAAAGCTATGACACCTGTGAAGTGAAAACCTTTTTAGGTGACTACCTCTTGAAGCTCATCGAGAGAATGCCAAGAGTGTGCATAACAGTAATCAGAGCAAAGGGTGGCTATTTTGAAGAAACTAGAATACAAAACATGTTTTCAGTTATTTCACCATTTTTTGTTTAGTACATAACTCCACATGTGTTCATTCATAGTTTTGATGCCTTCAGTGACAATTTACAATGTAAATAGTCGTGAAAAAAAAAACACATTGAATGAGAAGGTGTGTCCAAACTTTTGGCCTGTATATATGTATACAGTGTTGGGACTAACGCGTTACAAAGTAACTACATGATGCGTTACTGCGTTATTTGACGTTATTTTTTATGTAGTATCGGCTAGAAACTGAAGATCTGAGTGTGTTTTGTGGCAGCGCTGCGGTGGGAAAAAAAAAGGCGTACGTGCTTTGTGTGGGTGGGGGCGGGGGGGGGGGACTCCCATACCGTAGTTGAGGAGCGCAGGGGAGACGTTACTACGGGGCTAACAACCTTCACTTTACCCGGAAGTGGTCTTTACAGCTGAGGGTGAATGACGAGGCCGGCGGTTTGTTGCAACTTTGTGACTTTATTGGACGCAGCCATCCACCAAGCTAGAGAGAGCACCTGCAAGCACTCACTGTCCCGCTCGCTCCCTTCTCTCGCCCACTCACTCACTGACGTCCCTCACCCACATGCTGTCATATCTTAAAGGGCCACACACACACACACATAAACGCTACTATCATAACAACTAACAAGACATCAAGGCGAAGCCAAGAGTCGATTTTTTTAACAAGGAGAAATTTTCAATACTTTTCTTTTGTCGAGCACAAAGAAAATAACATTTTAGTTAAATGTAAGTTGTGTCTTGGATCAAATATCCTACCTACTTCAAGTTCAAGTTAAAGTGCCATTATGTTGCAGCTATTTAAAATAGTTTTGTCAATTTGTTCTGGCCAGAAACAAATTGGCCTTTGAAACTTATCTTTGTCTTTGTGTGTTGTAAGTAGACCACATTGCTTAGCAGAGTTCAGTGATGCAAATGCATGTCAAGTTGATCAACACATTGTATTATTCTCCAGTGCAATAACAGTACTGAAATAAAGGCTAAAGGGCATTAATGGGAGCTTTTAAAAAAGAAAAGAAAAAAAGAAGTAACTAAATAGTTACTTTTCAAAGTAACGCATTACTTTTTGGTGTAAGTAACTGAGTTAGTAACTGAGTTACTTTTGAAATGAAGTAACTAGTAACTATAACTCATTACTGGTTTTCAGTAATTAACCCAACAATGTATATATATATATATATATATATATATATATATATATATATATGTAACCGGTGGTCTTTTCCTCTGCGTTGTGTGTCTTTAATGGAACACGACCGACACCATGGATTGCTCAGCTGCACTTTACTGACAATACGGAACATACAATTGTCGTCAATAACTTTGTTTCCATCGTCAAGTCCCTCTCCCGTTATCGTGGACAAAAGGGCGTACAACAGTGAAATAAACATACCTGACAATACAGAACATACAATTGTCGTCAATAACTTTGTTTCCATCGTCAAGTCCCTACACAAATATAATACAGAAAAAGATAGTGAACTTAAATTCTCAACATGACAATGTTTCTGTCGTCGCATGCACGCCTACCTCTCCCGTTATCGTGGACAAAAGGGAAGTTGGAAGGCGTGTCCAACGCATATAAAAAGACAGGTGTCACTGTAATTATTGCAGTAGGAGGGACAACGAGACAATGGTTCCACATTGACAAAACATTGAACAATATCCAGGTATTTACATGTAACTTACACATTTTGTGTAATTATAACAATAATAAAGCATTATAAAATACATTATTTACAAGACATAATTGACCCTGTTACATATATATATATATATATATATATATATATATATATATATATATATATATATATATTTATATATATATATATATATATATATTAGGGATGTGCGTATCGATCCTGTGGTATCGATATATCGATACTCACACGCTACTCATTTGGCATCACTTTTCTGAAAAAAGTATCGATATAAACCAAAAAACGGCGTGTGGGGGGTGCAAGCATCACTTTCAGATGTTTTTGATGACTTACTTAACTTCCTATGTGCTGGGACAGCCCTGTACCTGGCAGAGTATAGAGCTGGCCCAGTCACGTGACAGGAGACAGCGAATGAGCGTCGTCAACGTGCAACACACACACAGCCAGCCGACAGCGATGCAGCCAGGCATATCCAGTGTTGTCCAATTGTTGACTTAAAACAGGCATTGTTTTTGTTTTTTAGTAATGTTTACTGAATTTTTTTTTTTTAATGATTATCCTAAATTCAAGTAATTTCCACACAGGGGAATTTACTGTTAGTTGAAAATTGCTTGAGTATTTAAAACAAGATAAGAAAGAGATACAATTTGGAGATTCTTCATCTTTGCATTACAGTTTTATTTTTTTCCAAGAAAATCTTGAATATATGATTGAATGTGATTTTGGTTTTAATCTGTAACATGATTTCTTACATTTCGAAAACATTAGCCTATTTCATATTTCATTAATTGCTAATTATATCACAAACTTTAAAAAATAACTGCAGCTTCTTGCAATTCAGACTTGACTGTTAATTGGAAAGCCCTAATATTTAATTATTATTATATATAACATATAGTTATTATTATATATAATATTTAATTTATTTGTCATATTTATGTTATTTATTTTAATTTTACTTTTATTATATATTGACCATAATAAATGTGGTATACATGGTCTGTATTTGTCTTGTGATTTGTCTTAAATAATAACAATAGTAATAATATTTTCGACTGACAAAAAATTGCCAATAAGAAATTATTGGTATCGGTATCGGTATCGATGAAAATGCAAGAAAAAGTATCGGTATCGTATCGAATCCTAAAAGTGTGGTATCGCCATCCCTAATATATATATATATATTCCTCGAGCGCTAATTGACTGAAAGAGTGCGCACTTACCGCTGATGATGTCACGTTATCGATGGGAAAATTAATTTTTAGACAATATGATTTGCCTGAGCGGCTAGAAGACACAGAGAGTAACAAGCGGTAAGAAATAAATTAGAAAGGACAGATTTTTTTAAATAATTGACAAAAAAATGTTTTGGGACGCTGGCGGCCCGGATTCTGTAGTTTGAGGACCCCTGATTTAATCCATAATCCAAAATTTCCACTTTGCCCAAAACTCCATAATTTTCAAATACAAATGTCCTTTAGACCTAATAATTTTTACTCATTCACACATTCTCTGAAAATGCCCTATTTTAAGAAATTAAAATTGTAAAGGTTTTAGGGTTTTTTATGATAAAGAAAAACGGGTGTTTGCCGCTTCATTCCGGTTAATGTGACGTCACGCAAATTAACTTCTTCTTGTGGACAAGGTGTCATATTCCTGAGTATAGATCGATCCATGCGAAGAGAGCACAGCATGAAGGTTCAATGTACACAATTGAATAACTTAGTTGCTTAGAAAACAATGTGTTTATCCAAGTTTCAATTGGGGTATGTCGTTTCTTAATGGGAATCGGCGTTAATATCGCTTGTATTTATGCTAGCATTTAAAATAGCTTGCGCTAGTTTGCTTCTCCAATATGATTGTTAGCAATTAAGGTTTTACAATAATTTCAATTTAAAACAGCAAAACCACAGTAAGCATTGGAAGTTGTATTACTGTGGTTTATCATTACAACCGTCTATTTTAATATTCCAAAAATTACTCTCCTCCTGAAGTTCCACATTTTGCCAAATATAAATCCCCATTTATCTTAAAGGGGAACTGCACTTTTTTGTTAAATTTGCCTATCGTTTACATTCATAATAAGAGACAAGAACACACATCAACAAACATATATATATATATTTTTTTAGGATTCTCAAGATAATAAAACACGCTGTAGTAATATACACGTTCACAACAATATGTAATATATACAATATTTACCGTATTTTGGTCATTTAATGCATAACCGGAACTCTTTCCTCAGCGCATTTATGTCCGTTTCCATCGCAGCGCATTTACAAATGTGTGTTCCTACTTCCGAAAACAAAGGCTTGTGTGTTCTAATCATGGCAGACTTGGTAACAGACAACAAAGACGACTATGTTTACACAAATGAGGATTCACAACATTATCTTTTTAAGCCTGAATATACGGAGGATGAACTGTTGCTTATAAAAGCAAGCAAGAGCAGAGGGTGAAACATTGTAGCGGACGGAAGCTGAGAGAGTGAAGTCGGCGTGACTTGCCGGTGTAAATGTGGAATTGGAGTCGGGCTATGCCGACATAAATGGCGCGCTTACCGCAAATAAACTGGAAGAAACGTCCCAAGCCAGCTGGACCAAACAGACAACCGTCCATCGAGTCAATCACTATAGTGGTAAATGGGTTATACTTGTATAGCGCTTTTCTACCTTCAACATACTCAAAGCGGTTTGACACTATTTCCACATTCACCCATTCATACACACATTCACACACTGATGGCGGGAACTGCCATGCAAGGCCCTAATCACGACTCATCAGGAGCAAGGGTGAAGCAGTGGAGATGGTAAGCAGCACCAAGTTCCTTGGGGTGTAGATAACTGACAATATGACCTGGTGCCTACACACTGGAGCTCTTGTAAAAAGAGCTCAGCAGCACATGCACATTTTGTGTTGGATGAAAGGAGCACAGCTCCCTCCCCCCATTCTCAGCACATTCTACAGAGGCACTATAGAGAGCCTGCTGACCAACTGCATCTCTGTCTGGACTGGAGCCTGCAGTGCCTCAGACTGGAAGTCTCTGCAAAGAGTGGTGAGGACAGCGGAAAAGATCATCAGGACTCCTCTTCCTCCTATCCGGGAAATCGCAAAAAGCCGCTGCCTGACCAGGGCTCAGAAAATCTGCAGAGACTCCTCCCACCCTCACCAAGGACTGTTTTCACTGCTGGATTCTAGAAAGAGGTTCCGCAGCCTCTGTAGCAGAACCTCCAGGTTCTGTAACAGCTTCTTCCCTCAGGCCATAAGACTCTTGAACGCATCATAACAATCCCCTCAATTCCCCCCAAAAACGGATTAACTCGCCGGAATTTAAAGACAATAAAACATACATCCATAAACGTGGATGCATATGAAAAAGTGCAATATATGTATCTCTACAGTAATACATGTATTTATATTTGCACTTTATTGCTCTTTTATCCTGCACTACATCGAGCTAATGCAACTACATTTCGTTCTTATCTGTACTGTATAGTTCAAATTTGAATGACAATAAAAGGAAGTCTAAGTCTAATTCTAAGTGTCTTGCTCAAGGACACAACGAACGTGACTGGGATGGCAGAAGCTGGGATCGAACCCTCAAGTTGCTGGCACGGCTGCTCTACCACAAGAGCCACGTCGTCCACAATATTGATCATGGTACATGCAGCAAGTCATGCTTGTTATTACAACTACATACATTGTCGAGCCAGCTGTGTACAAACAAAACATGAAATGTAAAATGTGGGCTAATATTTTACAGATAATGTAATATCTCAGGCCGTAAGACTCTTGAACGCATCATAATAATCCCCTCAATTCCCCCCCAAAATTGATTAACTCGCTGGAATATAAAGACAATACAACATACATCCATAAACGTGGATGCATATGCAAAAGTGCAATATATTTATCTGTACAGTAATCTTTTTATTTATATCTGCACCTTATTGCTCTTTTACCCTGCACTACC
Source organism: Entelurus aequoreus (assembly GCF_033978785.1). NCBI lineage: Eukaryota > Metazoa > Chordata > Actinopteri > Syngnathiformes > Syngnathidae > Entelurus > Entelurus aequoreus. The sequence goes on along the minus strand of NC_084738.1, from coordinate 49,191,415 downwards.
ATGAGCTAATGCAACAAAATGTTGTTCTTATCTGTACTGTAAAGTTCAAATTTGAATTACAATAAAAGGAAGATTGTTCATGTTTTTCAGTCAGGACAGATTGAGGTATTATCACATTGTGTTGTGCATTAATGTTAAAGTTAAAGTACCACTGATAGTCACACACACACACTATGTGTGGTGAAATTACCCTTTGCATTTGACCCATCCCCTTGTGCCACCCCTTGTGGGAGGTGAGGGGAGCAGTGAGCAACAGCGGTGGCCGCGCTCAGGAATCGTTTTGGTGCAAACTCAAAAGCCATTCAGCTGCTGACGCAAAAACCAGCTTAACTCTTGCCGTGGTTAGCTTACGGCTATTGCTGTTGTATGCCGTCCCAAGACGATGTGTAACTACGATGTGTAACTACGATGTGTAACTACGATGTGTAACTACGATGTGTTCCTCGGTGTTCGCTCTTACAACAACAATATCGCTACTGCTTGGTTATTATACAGGTTACGTAACGTAAATGAAGTTGACGGTTTTTCAATGCAATTTTAAAGTGATTTAGATGTAGGATGTCTTGCTCCCATTAGCTGCATTGCCAACCACCAAGAACGAGACGATTTTTGTATAACTACAAAGCAAAAAAAAAAAAACCTTTTGTCTACTCGTCTCTCATTATGATTGTGAACGATAGGCAAACTTTTAAAAAAAAGTACAGTTCCCCTTTGATAATGTTTATTCCTTCCACATTTCCCAAACCATTCCAAGGCCAAACAAATGTTATATTTATCAAATACCAAACATTCCCAGTTCTTCTGAATGTCCAAATTTTTTCCGGCCCAAAACTTTCTTTCCAAAATTCAACGATTTGGTGCATTTGCAAACAGCTAAAATTATGTATAAAGCAAACTATAACCTCCTAGCCAAGAATGTACAACAATTCTTCTCAACAAAAGAAGAGAAATATAACCTTAGAGGAAAATCAAATATAAAACAGTTGTATGCACGTATAACACTTAAAACCTTTAGTATATCAGTATGTGGAATTAAATTATGGAACGAATTAACAAATAAATCAAACAATGTACTAACATGATCCACTTCAAGAAACTCTTCAAACTTAGTGTTTACAAAGTACAAAGAAGAATAACCATGATAAACATTCTGAATTTATCTCATCCATCCATTAATTTTCAAGGTAATCTTACTCATCTCACTATATGACATATAACTAACTTACTTCACCAATTATTATTTATTTATTTTTATTGTTATTACTTATGGAGTATAGTGTGAATAAATTGAGAACAGGAAGTGAACTAAAGTTTTCGCAACTGCTGTGTAAAGGAAAAGGGGTAGCATTAAATAAGCTCTACTTCTTCCTAATCCTTTTCGAACATGTTGAATAGAGAAACTGGAAATTGTGATGCATCATGTTGTATGCATGCATGTTCGAAATAAACTCAAACTCAACTCAACTCAACAGTTCAAACTACAAGTGTTCACAAAGTACACAGAACAAGAATTATGATGAACATCTTAAACCCTTTTTTTTATTGAGACAAAGATTATTTATGTTTTTAATATTGTTTGCCTACTATGGTATATTATTTATGTATTATTTATTTCTTCACTGTTCTGTTACAGAGAACAAGGAAATTGGATAAAATTGCTCTGGTATGAAAAGGGGTAAGATTAAATAAGATCTGCTTTTTCCTACACCTTTTCGGACATGCTGTAATGAAACATCTGGAATTGTGTGATGCGTTACATTGTATCGTATGCATATTCGAAATAAACTGAAACTGAACTGAACCAAATAAGTCAAATTATCCCATATTTCTCAACCTTTTTAAACTATTGCAGCATCAAAACAATCCTTACATATTAAACTTTTCGAAGCAACTATTGGAGTGATGGTCTTTTGTAGTTTCAGAGAGAGCTGGAGATTACATGAGTCAATGCTTGATGCAGACTGGAATGCATACAGTTTATTGCTACTGGGAGATATTCTTTAATCAAGGAGTTATGAATAAAAGATGAAACGATTATCCACAAAACATTTATAGGATAAGATCTGACTACGTAAATGTCAGGGAAATCCAACTACATCCGCTGAGTAGGGATGGGCGATACCACACTTTTAGGATTCGATACGATACCGATACTTTTTCTTGCATTGTCATCGATACCGATACCGATACCGATACCAATAATTTCTTATTGGCAATTTTTTGTCAGTCAAAAATATTATTACTCTTGTTATTATTTAAGACAAATCACAAGACAAATACAGACCATTTATACCACATTTATTATGGTCAATATATAATAAAAGTAAAATTAAAATAAATAACATAAATATGAAAAATAAATTAAATATTATATATAATAATAACTATATATCATATATAATAATAATTAAATATTAGGACTTTCCAATTAACAGTCAAATCCGAATTGCAAGAAGCTGCAGTTATTTTTTAAAGTTTGTGATATAATTAGCAATTAATGAAATATGAAATAGGCTAATGTTTTCGAAATGTAAGAAATCATGTTACAGATTAAAACCAAAATCACATTCAATCATATATTCAAGATTTTCTTGGAAAAAAATAAAACTGTAATGCAAAGATGAAGAATCTCCAAATTGTATCTCTTTCTTATCTTGTTTTAAATACTCAAGCAATTTTCAACTAACAGTAAATTCCCCTGTGTGGAAATTATTTGAATTTAGGATAATCATTTAAACAAAAATATTCAGAAAACATTACTAAAAAAAAACAAAAAACAATGCCTGTTTTAAGTCAACAATTGGACAACACTGGATATGCCTGGCTGCATCGCTGTCGGCTGGCTGTGTGTGTGTGTGTGTGTGTGTGTGTGTGTTGCACGTTGACGACGCTCATTCGCTGTCTCCTGTCACGTGACTGGGCCAGCTCTATACTCTGCCAGGTACAGGGGTGTCCCAGCACATAGTAAGTTAAGTAAGTCATCAAAAACATCTGAAAGTGATGCTTGCACCCCCCACACGCCGTTTTTTGGTTTATATCGATACTTTTTTCAGAAAAGTGATGCCAAATGAGTAGCGTGTGAGTATCGATATATCGATACCACAGGATCGATACGCACATCCCTACCGC
>NC_084738.1:48863286-48883286 GCF_033978785.1 Entelurus aequoreus | reverse complement strand
CTTTGCTGCTAATCATATTTGGATGATTACAATCCGAACACTTTTAGTTCCAAACCAGTTGTAGTTCTTGAGGATTTATTAGTAGCCAGCGAAAAAGTATATTTTTGAAAGTATATATTTGACGTGACTTATGTAAACAGTGGTCACAACACAGGAAGTATATTTCCCGAGGGGGCGTGGCTGTAGGACAGAATTGCCAACGTTATGAGTTATTTGTGTGAATGTTATGTTAAATTACATTTTCAATGATAATAATGGTAGTAAATTACTTTTTAAAAAAAATTTAAAAAATGTTTGTGGTACAATAAATTGGACATGTAAAAAGCCAACCAAAAAGAGGTTGGTAGATGAGAATAAATCTAAAAGTAAAATATAGTTTAGAAATGCACCCAAATGCTGGAAATGTAGTCTTGAGTTTCCAAATGTTCTTTCAGGGCTTGCATGGCAGCACTTCATGCTGATAGAAATATTTTTCTCCTTGTTTTTGTCAGTTTTTCTTTTTTTCTCTCGAAGGGTGTTCATATGCCTGCACCTACTGTATCTTTGGGCAGTTTTGTCCATTCCTCTTTGCCCATTCTTCTTTGCAGCACAGAGGGCCGGTTCGAGGCAGGCATATATGAGGAGGCAGTCAGAAATGTGAAGGAGGCATCATTAGTACACGCAGCTCCATCATGCTCCAGCACTTTTTTTCTGTGCCAATACAGTAGTAACATCGTCTTCTTCAGAGAATTTGTTTGTTCATTACAGTCGGGGCCTGATTTACTAAGACCCAAATACCACACGCTAAACAGCGTGTGCAATCTATAAAAAAGCGTGTTGATGGGCATATTGCGTGTGATTTACTAAGACTGTGTGTACAATTGTAAAGTGGTGCAGACCACTTAATTTAAATGAGGATTTTGCATGTAGTATACGGGGCATTACCACGGAGACACTGTCATTTACTGCACATTAATGTTATCATGCTCCTACCTGTGGCGTTTTGCTATGTTTGTCAACATGCAGGAGACATGTACCACTCTTTATGGGCAATATAGAAGCAGCCATGCAGTGCATCAACATTGACACCATTTTTTATTTATTTTTTCACAGCTGAAGGTGCATGGGAAAGAGGCTGCACTTACTCTAAAGAAAATTACAATGCATCAATTGAATTAGTTTTAATCAACCAGTTAAATCTTCTAGCAGTTATAAAATTATAAATAGACGATATGTCTAAAAAAAATTTCTAACCATCCAAACATTTTGAAACACACACATGTCCATCGTGAGCACTGATCCTGCAGCCATGTGTGGAACTGTCAGTTTGCACAGTTACTCAATAAGACGCATGTTTTCAAAATGATGAGTGTTGATGAATCACATTGCATATGATAAATATTTATATTTGCATTTTCTCCCGATATTGTGGGCGTTTTTAGGATCAGCATATATTTTGTATATTATTGAAGAGAGAAATGCAAAATGGATTGCACACCTTATTCTGCTCACTTAAGGGACGCAATCCACTTTGCACACGTTTCGTAGATCAGTTTTGCGTGTGCTATCAGGTTTCCACATGTTTTAGTACACGCAAACCTTTAGTAAAACAGGACCAATGTGTCAAACTCCAGCCAGGAAAAGAGGATTGCACTTTGTCAGGCCTCTACCTTCACACCTGTTCAACTTGGGTGTTCCACCTGAAGGCTAACATTATTAACCGTATCCATACGGCATCCATTGCAACGGTCCCCACATCTGCGGCCCCTTCCAAGGTTTCTCGTTGTTCCCATTGGGTTGAGTTTTTCTTGCCCTGATGTGGGATCTGAGCCGAGGATGTCGTTGTGGCTTGTGCAGCCCTTTGAGATATTTATGATTAAGAGCTATATAAGTCAACTTTGATTGAATGATTAAATGACTAAGCTCCCTGAGGTGGCAATCTCTCAAGGGGGAAACTTTAAAAAAAAAAAGTATCCTTCATCCACCAATAACAATGTTAACTTGATGGCCTATTTCTTAAACTGAATTTAACCTTAAAAGGGAACTGCACTTTCTGTGGAATTTTACATATTGTTCACAATCATTATGAGAGACAATAAGACAAAAGTTTTTAGGTTTTTTTTCTTGCTTTTTAACATGTAAAAATTGGCTCATTCTAGGTGGCTAGCAATGCAGCGAATGGGAGCACTCAATTATACATCTAAATCACTTAAAAAATGCATTCAAAAACCGTCAACAATACTTAATTTGCGTTCCGTAACCTGTATAATAACCAAACTGTAGCAACATTGTTATTGTAAGAGCGAACTTTGAGGAAGTTTTTTTCTATCGTAGTAACACATCAGCATGCTACGGTATTATCCGTAAAAGCTAACCACAGCAAGAGATAAGCTAGCTTCTACGTGAATACAAAACAAGTTTGTAATACACAACAAAATGCGATACGACACCAATTTGTGAGTGAAAAACATGAACAATTGAGGCTTTCTTTGTTTCTCAGGGTCTGAGAGTCTTTTAGGTGCATTTTGGCAATCTTTTTACAAATAAATGGCTTCAATCTGGCCACTATACTATACATGACTGATCGGTGGATTGCTCCAGAGATGGTTGTCCTTCTGGAAGATTCTCCTCTCTCCACAGAGGAATGCTGTAGCTTTGACAGAGTGACCATTGGGTTCTTGGTCGCCTCCCTGACTAGACTAAGATGGATGCAGCAATGTTCAGACACATCCTGGATGAAAACTAACACTTCCTATCCAATTTGATGGACCATAAGAGATGCAAAAAGGAATGGGCAAAGAGAAATGAGCAAAACTGCCCAAAGATAGATGTGCCAAGCTTGTGGCATTGTATTAAAAAATACTTGAGGCTGTAAGTGCTGCCAAATGTCAACAACGTATTGAGCAAATGCTCAATGTATGTGTGATTTATTAATATTTTTTTAATACATTTGCAAAACATTATAAAAAAAAAACGTTTCACATTCCACATGTCATTATGGGGTATTGTGTGTAGAATTTTGAGGACAAAATTGATGTATTCCATTTTGGAATAAAGTACCACTGATAGTCAGTGGTACTTTATTCTAGAATAATACTAATAATATTATTAATTCTAGAATAAGGCTGTAACATAACAAAATGTGAAGATTTTTGCGAAAACCACAGTACTTTTCGGATACACTATATATATATATGTGAAGTGAAGTGAATTACATTTATATAGCGCTTCTTTTCAAGTGACTCAAAGCGCTTTACATTGTGAAACCCAATATCTAAGTTACATTTAAGCCAGTGTGGGTGGCAGTGGGAGCAGGTGGGTAAAGCGTCTTGCCCAAGGACACGACGGCAGTGACTAGGATGGCGGAAGCGGGGCTCGAACCTGCAACCCTCAAGTTGCTGGTACGGCCGCTCTACCAACCGAGCTATACCGCCCCATATATATATATGGGACAATGACTGTATATATATATATATATATATATATATAATTGTAAAGAACATAATGTCATGGCTGTCTTGAGTTTCCAATAATTTCTACAACTCTTATTTTTTTTGTGATAGAGAGATTGGAGCACATACTTGTTGGTCACAAAAAAAATTCATGAAGTTTGGTTCTTTTATGAATTTATTATGAGTCTACTGAAAATGTGACCAAATCTGTTGGGTCAAAAGTATACATACAGCAATGTTAATATTTGGTTACATGTCCCTTGGCAAGTTTCACTGCAATAAGGCGCTTTTGGTAGCCATCCACAAGCTTCTGGCAAGCTTCTGGTAGATTTTTTGACCACTCCTCTTGACAAAATGTGTGCAGTTCAGCTAAATGTGTTGGTGCTCTGACATGGACTTGTTTCTTCAGCATTGTCCATTGTTCTCAATGGGGTTTAAGTCAGGACTTTGGGAAGGCCATTCTAAAACCTTAATTCTAGCCTGATTTAGCCATTCCTTTACCACTTTTGACGTGTGTTTGGGGTCATTGTCCTGTTGGAACACCCAACTGCGCCCAAGACCCAACGTCCGGGCTGATGATTTTAGGTTGTCCTGAAGAATTTGTAGTTAATCCTTCTTTTTAATTGTCCCATTTACTCTCTGTAAAGCACCAGTTCCATTGGTAGCAAAACAGGCCCAGAGTATAATACTACCACCGCCATGCTTGACGGTAGGAATGGTGTTTCTGGAATTAAAGTCCTCACTTTTTCTCCTCCAAACATATTGCTGGGTATTGTGGCCAAACGGCTCAATTTTTGTCTAATCTGTCCACAGAACTTTCCTCCAGAAGGTCTTATCTTTGTCCATGTGATCAGCAGCAAACTTTAGACGAGCCTTAAGGTGTCGCTTCTGGAGCAAGGGCTTCCTTCTTGCATGGTAGCCTCTCAGTCCATGGAGATGCAAAACACGCTTGACTGTGGACACTGACACCTGTGTTCCAGCAGCTTCCAATTCATTGCAGACCTGCTTTTTGGTGGTTCTCGGTTGACTCTTGATCATCCTGACCAGTTTTCTCTCAGCAGCAGGTGATAGCTTGCGTTTTCATTCTGATCATGGCAGTGACAAAACTGTGCCATCCACTTTAAACTTACGAACAATTGTCCGCACAGTTGCTCTTGGGACCTTAAGCTGCTTTGAAATGGCTCCTAGTGACTTTCCTGACTTGTTCAAGTCAATGATTCATTTTTTCAGATCTGTGCTGAGTTTCTTTGACTTTCCCATTGTCGCGTTTGTAACCGAGTCTAATGACTGCATCACGGGCTCAGAGAAGTCAACAGGTGTCGTCAATCATAATCTCTCACATGAAGTTAAGAGGCCATGCCATGAAGCTAATTTGATTTGATTGTAACTTTTCTACATCACCAAAATTGATAATGTATGATGCTGTATGTATACTTTTGACCCAGCAGATTTGGTCACATTTTCAGTAGACCCGTAATAAATTCATAAAGAGCCTGTCTCTTTCGAGGTCACGGCGGGTGCTGGAGCTCAATACACACACACACACACACACATATATATATATATATATATATATATATATATATATATATATATATATATATATATATATATATATATATATATATATATATATATATATATATATATATACATATATATGATGTCATTAAAGAAAACAGTTACGAGGCTGCCTTCTTTGTATTAAGGGCAAATGGACGATGGTGAGACTAGACTCTGTATGGTGATGAATAGGACCAGATGAGTTTGTTTTATTTTTAGTTCGGTCTTTGTGTGGGAAGATGTCTTGTTTTCAAATAAATACAATGGTTAACCATTTAAAAAAAATAATTCATTAAAATTGGGTAATTAAAGTATGCTCTCTTTTCATTTAGAAAAAAATGCAGTTTAGTGATTCATTCATGCTTTTTTTCAGCAGATTCAACATGAAATGATTAGACAGCCTTCTGAAAAGGTTAGACTGCTGTTATTAGACATTGCTGGTGGATGTCAGAATTAATACTTATATCCCTGTCTAATTTTAACCTTTTCTATTTGCAGTGTAGCTAAGCAACCTGACTCTGAACTTCAAGTGAACCATGATGTTGCTAAAGTAATCTTGGAGCAGGCAGATGTGTGAGTGAGAGCAGTTAAGCATAAAATATGATGTATATATTTTATTTTCCTCACTCTTTACTGTGTCTGCTGGTTGACAGAGCCTGCATTGCTTTTGCACAAGAACTGGACGATTATACGATTGTGATCCATGATCGGGATGTATTTCAAACTTGGAACTAAACATGCAAAATGAGGGCTGCAAAATAAATGTCGGCCGTGACTTGGCGTGCCCTTTGATTTCCACGGAATGACAAAACTGTGAAAACGTGAAATCTACGAAAAAGTTGAAAGCCACAAAAATTGGCGTAATGTGACTGAAACGCTGTCATCATGGGGAAAGGAACAGTTGTCTGGGCATGTGGACCGTGCACTTCACCAACACCAACCTCCATGCAGCTGGGCCAAACCCTTCTTGGGACAACCCTCGGCCTGCCGATACGACTTTATCACACAGACCTCAAAGCGTCCACCTCAGAGACACTTTTGGGGGAAAAAACTACGAAGCTAACCGCAAAATACAGAGCCCAACAACTCCCAAATAACTTCTGCATGTAGTGGGGTGTTTTTTGTGTGCAGATTTTATGACTACTCCAAAAGCAGTGTGGAAAACCCAGTGCTATTACTGCAAATACCAACCAGTTTGCTATTGTGGACACACCCATCTTAAACATCTTCATTGGTAAGTTAATGACAACTTGACAGCCTCTGATACTATAGTTTGGCCACCAAATAACAATTGATGCATCCTTGTGTGTGTTTTATTTTACTTGAAAACATAACATTAAACCCTACGGCATATATTGAACATTGCTAGGTTACTGTTACTGTTCTGATGCGTCATCTATGTTGCTGCTTCTTGATCTTAGCGCCGCTTTCGATACCGTCGATCATAATATTTTATTAGAGCGTATCAAAACACGTATTGGTATGTCAGACTTAGCCTTGTCTTGGTTTAACTCTTATCTTACTGACAGGATGCAGTGCGTCTCCCATAACAATGTGACCTCGGACTATGTCAAGGTAACGTGCGGAGTTCCCCAGGGTTCGGTTCTTGGCCCTGCACTCTTTAGTATTTACATGCTGCCGCTGGGTGACATCATACGCAAGTACGGTGTTAGCTTTCACTGTTATGCTGATGACACTCAACTCTACATGCCCCTAAAGCTGACCAACACGCCGGACTGTAGTCAGCTGGAGACGTGTCTTAATGAAATTAAACAATGGATGTCCGCTAACTTTTTGCAACTCAACGCTAAGAAAACGGAAATGCTGATTATCGGTCCTGCTAGACACCAACATCTATTTAATAATACCACCTTAACATTTGACAACCAAACAATTAAACAAGGAGACTCGGTAAAGAATCTGGGTATTATCTTCGACCCAACTCTCTCGTTTGAGTCACACATTAAGAGTGTTACTAAAACGGCCTTCTTTCATCTCCGTAATATCGCTAAAATTCGTTCCATCTTGTCCACTAGCGACGCTGAGATCATTATTCATGCGTTCGTTACGTCTCGTCTCGATTACTGTAACGTATTATTTTCGGGCCTCCCTATGTCTAGCATTAAAAGATTACAGTTGGTACAAAATGCGGCTGCAAGGCTTTTGACAAAAACAAGAAAGTTTGATCATATTACGCCTATACTGGCTCACTTGCACTGGCTTCCTGTGCACTTAAGATGCGACTTTAAGGTTTTACTACTTACGTATAAAATATTACACGGTTTAGCTCCAGCCTATCTCGCCGATTGTATTGTACCATATGTCCCGACAAGAAATCTGCGTTCAAAGAACTCCGGCTTATTAGTGATTCCCAGAGCCAAAAAAAAGTCTGCGGGCTATAGAGCGTTTTCTATTCGGGCTCCAGTACTCTGGAATGCCCTCCCGGTAACAGTTAGAGATGCTACCTCAGTAGAAGCATTTAAGTCCCATCTTAAAACTCATTTGTATAATCTAGCCTTTAAATAGACCCCCCCTTTTTTTAGACCAGTTGATCTGCCGTTTCTTTTCTTCTCTCCTCTTCTCCCCTGTCCCTTGCGAGGGGGAGTTGCATAGGTCCGGTGGCCATGGATGAAGTGCTGGCTGTCCAGAGCCGGGACCCCGGGTGGACCACTAGCCTGTGCATCGGTTGGGGACATCTCTGCGCTGCTGACCCGTCTCCGCTCGGGATGGTTTCCTGTTGGCCCCGCTGTGGACTAGACTCCCGCTGATGTGTTGGATCCACTGTGGACTGGACTTTCACAATGTTATGTCAGACCCACTCGACATCCGTTGCTTTCGGTCTCCCCTAGAGGGGGGGGGTTACCCACATATGCGGTCCTCTCCAAGGTTTCTCATAGTCATTCACCGACGTCCCACTGGGGTGAGTTTTTCCTTGCCCGTATGTGGGCTCTGTACCGAGGATGTCGTTGTGGCTTGTACAGCCCTTTGAGACACTTGTGATTTAGGGCTATATAAATAAACATTGATTGATTGATTGATACTGAGCTTTTGCTTCTTTAATTTGATTTGTTATTTACTCAGTATGACAAAACAGAATTGAACTTGTCTCTAGATTATTTAGTTTTTTATACAGCTGCTTCAAAACGGGCATGTTAAGAACAATATACAAATTGTGACAATCGAAATTTGATAATATGAAAACATTTATAGGAATTATTTTGCCTGACCATATACCTCTTTGGCTATGTTCACACTGTTGGGTCGGATGTCCAATTCAGATTTTTTTTCATCTAATTCCATCTTTTTAGTGGCCGTTCACATTATGAAAAAAATATTGATTTCTAATGTGAATGCAATCTGACCTGCATGCGGACATGATGTCATGGTGTGGTATGCATAGTAGTGTTTACAGAAGTAAACTTGGCTTCCACTCTAGTCGGTCTCAGTACAGGCGCATTTGTGGCAATTTCACGGATTTTGTGCAATCAAAGTCAACATTTTCTGAACCGAATTATTGAGTGTAGAAGATTAAGAAGGAAGCGGACAAGTACTTTGGATCTCGCAGTTTTGCGGGATAGTTTGCTTTGACGTCTGCTTGAAGAGCGTGTCTGTGGGCGAGCAGTCAGAGACAGGAGTGGTGGTGGAACTGTCATGTGAGTTCCTATAACATTATGTTCTTCTGTTTTCCATTTCGTTTTCTACTATTTATTTTGTAACCGTCTATTTTGGTGAACAAATATGATGCTTATCACTTTTTGACAACGTTCTGGTCGATGAATGCGACCTGAGTGCAGTTGCATTCACTTTGAGGGAGCATCGCATATATAGCCGATTTATATCCACGTACGAAAGAGGCATGAGTCGGATATGAAAAATTCGTAATTGCACATGAAAAAATCTGATACAAGTCACATATGAGCAAAACAATCGGAATTGACCTGAAGTGTGAACACGGTTATAGTGTACACATTTCTTTACGACTGTCATTGTATTAATCATGTATAACCGCAGATTATTTGCACAATTTATTTTGACCGTACATGCTCATTTACCTTAGCTGCAATATTAATTGTGTTGACCAAAAATGTTCGTCTTAGTTATCGTCAACAACCTATTTTCCCCTGGCCAAAATAGGACGATAATGAATCACAGCAAATGCAGGTTGACAAAAACAATGACGAAATTGACAATTTAGTAGATCAATAAAAACGAGACGAAAATGTTGACAGGGACGAAATCCAATCATATTTAATTTAGTCTTTAGGCGAGTGGGACAAGTTAGGAATTCATCCAATCACTGTAGAATGTTTGAAAGGGGCGGGGGTAAATCACAGCTGGAATCCAATCAGAATTACTGTTTTTGTAGGACACTGGTTTGATTTTTCACTGGGAAACAAGATTGTATTGTAAGGGTGTAACCCTAAACTGTAATAATGATGACCGCAGCAAAACTCCCGACAGTTAGTAGTACCCTTTTTAAAATAAAAATTATCGAAAACTTGATACCTGCCCTTTTATAAACCCACGACACATTTTAGTGCCAGCTCGCTAGTTTAAATGCTTACATAAAAACAAGAGACATATCTACAGTATTTCCCTGTTCAAACAACATACGCTAATCTGAATTTATTTAAACCTATTACTGTCTGAGCAACTAAACTATTCAGTCGTGCACATTGAACCTACCAGTTGTGCTCTCTTAGCACGGAATTTTGATCGCTCTTTCCTCGAAGGAAAAGGACAGACACAATTTCCGCCAGAAATAAAACATAATTAGAAAATATTTTATTTGTTATGCACTTTTCATTTGAATAAATCTTAAAGTGCTACAGTACAAACCAATATTTATAATACAACAATAAAAGTTTAGTTATTGAAACCAATAAAACACTAAGACTAAAACACTTCAGTAAAGCATAAGAAACACAGGGCATGCAACATAGTGGCTTTTCTAACAATGTTTCTATGCATTTTAGTTATGTTTAAAAAAAACTTGTTGAGCACATTCCATAATACCGCGATAATAATTACAACCATGATCATTTTGGTCAAAATAACTGTGATATGCTCGAGAGGGACAAGCGGTAGAAATTGGATGGATGGACGAAAATCTCATATCATTACATCCCTACTGTTTTTTTACACAAATCATTACAATATGTCTTCTACAGCTGGAAGAAAGAAAAGAGAAGACATATAGACACACTTCACCTTTGCAACGGTAGACAACAAGACACGTTGTAAACCCTGTGGCTCGATTATCTCAAGTAAAAATACAACCAACTTGAAGCGCCATCTGCAGGCTATTCATCAGTACATCTACGCAACAGTAAGTAGGCCAAAGCTAATATTTCCCAATGACTCATACTGTACTGAATTACTGTTACTATTAAGGGCAAGAGCAAGACGGCTTACTCTACCACTACTTTTGTTGTACGCCATAGGGGAGCTTCCCTGCCAATCTAATAAGCAAGATACTTGTACAGTGCACTTTAATCAATGTCCTCGGCACACTGTTGAGCTATTACCTACTCAGTGGCCTAGTGGTTAGAGTGTCCACCCTGAGATTGGTAGGTTGTGAGTTCCAACCCCGGCCGAGTCATACCAAAGACTATAAAAATGTGACCCATTACCTCCCTGTTTGGCATTTAGCATCAAGGGTTGGAATTGGGGGTTAAATCACCAAAAATTATTCCTGGGCGCGGCCACCGCTGCTGCCCACTGCTCCCCTCACCTCCCAGGGGGTGTTCAAAGGTGATGGGTCAAATGCAGAGAATAATTTCGCCACACCTACTGTGTGTGTGTGAGACAATCATAGGTACTTTAACTTTTGAATTAATTGCACAACTTGACAACACACAAAGGAACACTGGTTGCTGTATTTAAATGGGACAGTGGCCAAGACGCTAATTGTGCACACTCAGTGTACCGTACTTTCCGGACCATAGGGCGCATCGGATTATAAGGCGCACTGCCGATGAGCGGGTCAAGTCAGGTCCATTTTCATACAAAAGGCGGACTATAGGGCGCAATAAAGGGGTCATATTCCTAAATATGATATAGTCCGTAAAGCTGCTCAAGTTTGCGGACGACACACATCGGGCTCATCTCGGATGGCGATGAGTCCACCTACAGGAGAGAGGTGGACCGGCTGGCGTCCTGGTGCAGCCTCAACAACCTGGAGCTGAACGCCCAGAAAACAGTGGAGATGATCATGGACTTCAGGAAAGTCACAGCCCCACCATCCCCCCTCACCCTGATTGACTCTCCCATCCCCGTCTCCATTGTGGACTCCTTCCATTTCTTGGGCACCACCATCACCAAGGACCTCAAGTGGGAGCCGACCATCAGCTCCCTCATCAAGAAGGCCCAGCAGAGGATGTACTTCCTGCGGCAGCTGAGGAAACTTAAGGTGCCGACCGAGATGATGGTGCAGTTTTACTTAGCCATCATCGAGTCCGTCCTCACCTCCTCCATCACCGTGTGGTTCCCCGGCGCCGCAGTCCAGGATAAGCATCGACTGCAGCGCATCGTACGTGCTACTGAGAAGGTGATTGGCTGCAAGCTCCCATCCCTCCAGGACCTGTTCTCCTCCAGGACTAGAAGGCGTGTGGGTCGGGTCACAGCTGACTCTTCTCACCCTGGACACAAACTATTCTCCCCTCTCCCCGCAGGCAGGAGACTACGGTCCATCCAGACCCACACCTCTCACCACCTGAACAGTTTTTTCCCCTCGGCCATCAGGCACATGAACAATAACTCAGTTACAGCTCTTGTTATTACCAAATCTGTGTTATATGGGTTTTATATTGCACGATTGCACCAAGAAAAATTCCTACTTTGTTAACCCGTTCTCAAACAATGGCAATAAAAACTATTCTGATTCTGATTCTGATTTTTTTTTTTTTTTTCTAAATTTAAAATACTTCCTTGTGGTTTACATAACATGTAATGGTGGTTTTTGGTCAAAATGCTGCATAGATTATGTTTTACAGATCATCTTCAAGTCGCTTTCTGACAGTCGCTTCAGAATGCGCCGTGTTGTGGGCAGACTTATTTACGTGGCTCACCTTCTCCGTCATCTTTGTTGTAGTGGTGTAGCGTGCAAGGACGGGAGTGGAAAAAATTGTCAAAAGATGGAGCTAACTGTTTTAATGACATTCGGACTTTACTTAAATCAATAAATGTAGTTGTTCTTTTAATGCTCAATGTTTTAATGACCTGTTTAAAAAGACGTATCCAGTCTTATTAATCTGTCATTTAATTCACTAAATGTGTCCATAGTGGTTTTTATTGCCGCCCTTGGTCAGCGACAGTGATATTCCATTGTCACCCTCTCATCACAACTCTATAAAAATAAAATTGACTTAATTATATTAAATCATTGCAATGTGAATAATTTCACAATTGGAAGCTCCTATTGTACTTTTTGATAAACTGTGATCACTCAAACAAAAAAATCATCAACACATTACTAGATTCTGTCTCATATATTCCCTATATCATGTACTCGTAAGACACACCATACTATCTGGTCTGCTGCTTATCTTTCAACTCCTTCCCTTCCTCTGAAAACAAAAATGGTCAGCGGTCCTTTCCCAGAGCTGTCAATGCCCAGGAACTTTACAAGAATACGCCCAAACAACCACCCACCCTACACCTCCATTGACACACACATCTTTCTCCGCATGTTTCTTTTTCTCCAGCTTGGCTGTCAGGTGCACCCAGGATGATTAGACGTAAGCTGATAGATGGGAGAAGGGAAAAACAAAAAAGAATGTGGTAAGGAGGCGAAGATGATGGACAATGACAGCCAAGAAACAAATAAAAACATGTAATATTAGACCGTGAAGAGCTGGAATACAAGTGGTACGCGGAGAGACAATGGGGAAAGAAATGAAAATGACATGGTTGTTTTTTGGTCTCGCTCCAAGTTTATTTCTGGCTGGCATGTACAATGGTTCGGTGAGTCTCTCCATCTCTACGGATTTAAGGGCAACACTTCCTGTCAAAAGGGATATGTCCTTTTCCAACCTGTCACCACAGAATACTACTGACTGGACCAAGGGGCCATGGTTGACAGGCTTCGAGACCAATCGTTTAGAACTACAAGTGAAGTGAAAAATGGTGAGGAGAGGAGAGTTACAGTAGGATATCCATGGATTAAGTCAACTTATGAGTCAGTGGGAAAACTAAAATGTGTTGCTTTGACTCAGTTACAAAAATAGTTTCTTCACCAAAATGCTGTCTGAAATACTTTGGTGCTTGCAGTCGGCAGCATACATGGAAGCCATTAAAAGTTGACATACCTCTGATTGGCTCAATTAGGCCGACATAAGCAGTTGTCCACATCACGGGAAATCATACTTGCCAACCCTCCCGAATTTTCCGGGAGACTCCCGAATTTCAGTGCTTCTCCCGAAAATCTCCCGGGACAACCATTCTCCCGAATTTCTCCCGATTTCCAGACGGACTTAAGGCACGCCCCTTCCAGGTCCGTGCGGACCTGAGTGAGGACAGCCTGTCGTCACGTCCGCTCTTTACTTCATACTTCAGAACCGACTCCCACACTTGACGTCAGGGTGCGCAATACAACGTAAACCGTTGGCCAACCAAAAAGTAACTTTTTGGTTGGCCAACGGTTCACGTTGTATTGTGCACCGTGTGTGACAATCATTGGTACTATTTTTAACTTTTCAACGTAGTGAAGCTACATTCAAAGTAGAACAACATTGAACTTTTCCAAGTAACTTTCTCAACACTGACAGCATAAAAACCTCTAGCCTTCAAAATAAAACGACCAATCTTTTTTTTTTAAGAGAAAATTATATGAAGATTAGTCATAGTTTTTATCTAATGGTAGTTTTGTTGTTTTTGGGGGCGGTTTGGGATGAAATTCTGTTTATTTTTTATTTTTTTTAAAAGTGTCTCTGTTTCAATAACGGTCTCTCAGCATTCACTTTAAACAAACGCTAAATCACAAATGACATCACTAGATGTACTGTAACACTTACTGACTGTTTGACCTCAGAGACCTCAGAGAAACTGTCCCCAAGTACCTGTCAAACTATTTCACCAGAGTAAGTGTAACCAGTTCAAGACTCTCATGGGAAAAAATGCATTCTACTATTTTTCCACTACACAGTGGAACGCACTACCAACAGACCTTAAAATTCAAACTTCCCTACTAAATTTTAAAATTGTCATAAAATCATGGCTCAGCTCAACCTCTACCTGATCTGAACTAAAATTGATCCCCAGCAACAATCCGAAGCATCAAACAGGATTATATGTGGTTATAGTGTATGTACATTTTCTCATTCTGTTTTGCACACTCTTGGAGTCAACATATGCATAGTCATGTACAGTGTCATGTACATAGTGTATATACCCCCCATTTTTTGTATATATTGTTTTTCAAATCACCTGACATGTATACTGTGTATATGTACATAATTTATCAGTTTTTTTTAACATAATTTTTTATATACAGGTTATATATCTTTTATTATTGAATGTATCAAATGTCATGAATATTTAATGGACCACCATTTGCCTTTTTAAAGCATTACATTGATTCAATTCTTTAAGATGTCAATAAACTTCTCAATCAATCAATCAATGACCTCCGAGTTTAGAGCCATTTTTTCCTAAAGATACATTTGTGAACCATTGTTGGACTTAAGACTGTTGATTGATAAGAATTATAACTAATGTCAAACTTCAGCTGTCTTCAAAACTTCAAATTATTTCAGACAACATTAAATTTGGCTAATCAATCTCATAATTCTTCCAAGAGTGATTAACCCTTCCAACATTCACTTTCTTTCTTTCCTTGCCTGCCCTAGCCCCTTTTCACCCGATCCCCGCCAACCCCTCATCTTATGACGAGTGCCAACCCCCTTTCAGCAGCTAATACCACTTCACTTTTTTTTTTTTTTTTTTTCATCCCTGTCCTCCCACCCCCCGGGACTTGCATTCAATTGTGCTATCTTCCTGCAGCAGGCCTGTCAAATGCCCCGTCATCTAGCGAGGCAAATCGGCCTGGGAATGGTGGGGTGGTTTCAGGGTTGCGAGACACACTGAGAAAGAGACAGCAATGCATTGAAATAGGAGGAAAGGAAGCAATACAGTGGCATGAGTGGACACAAAAAGCAAGTTATGCAAAAAAAAACAAAAAAACAGTGAGTATTCAAATCAAAAAGTTTTGATTGAGGACAGAACTAAAACAAATAGACATATAAATGTTATACAATTAGAAATTCATGACTCCTCCAAGAAGGTAAAGTCTTGTTACCTTATGCAAACCTGCCAATTAAATTAGTTAGAAGTTCATTAGAATTAAATCTGCTTATACCAAAATAGTCCCCAATATATTGTGGATCCTTTTGATACAATTAAAAACACTTTAGGCGTTTTTGGTTTTTTTAATCTGATTGTAAATAATTGCAGTGTTCCCAGAATGCTGGGGAGTGTCAGTTCCTCTACTGTTGTCCCTACCACCCTTCTTTGTTCTGCTTTAATTAAAACAATACAAACAATACTGTCATGAGCGCTCATGACAATTATTTTTTTTCTTGAATTTTTTTACTTCCTGTCCAGTGCTCCATTTGTCACCACTCCTCCGTCTGAGCACTGGCTCCCTCACCGTCCCTGGTTGCCAATCAAGACACACCTGTCCCTGGTTGCCAATCAGAATGCTTCTTATTCCAGCCCTGTCATTTGTGCCTAAACATGCTTCCACTTCCCTGATTTATTTTTATTTGTCATTAAATTAATTTGTACCTGCGCTAGGCCCGCCTGCCGTCTCTGCATCCTGGGTTTCCAGACCAACACAAACCGTAACAAATACGACAATACATGTCCACAAAAATGTTTGCCCATTTATTCCTGTATGCCGTGTTACAAAAGCAGTGTTTGGAAAAGTGGGTAATTTTACTCAACAGTTCGACAGAAAAATAGCAACCATAGTAGCATCCGTTTTTATTCCTTTAGTTCTCGAAGATCTCTTTTGTGTTTGTGCACAAGCGAGGGGCCGCCGCATTTGCGCAAGACCATCGTAATTGACAGCGTGAAAGCAAGTTAACTTATCTGGCCTGAATGGCAACTTATTTGGAATTTGATTTCTAATTCTAATCCATATTTGTTCAATCTGTTTTTTTAAACCACTATTGATAATTAATGTGAGATGTTGTTAGTGAATCCATCCATCCATGCATCCATTTTCTACCGCTTGTCCCAATTGTATTTTAACATATCATTTTAAAAATGTTGAGCAGCATTTTAAAGGGGAACTGCACTTTTTTGGGAATTTTGCCCATCGTTCACAATCATTATGAAAGACAAGACAATGGATGTATTTGTTTTAATGCATTCTAAATAGGAAATACATGCGATCAAAAAAGGGAGCCTATTGGAGTCACTTTATTCTGCCTATAAAGGCCCTTAAAAAACATCCAAACACCTCCATTAAGGTTTTATATACATGATGTAAGTAGGGATGATACTCGAAACCGGTTTTCCCGGTTGTTCGATAAGAAAAGAACCGAGTCCTCTGACTCGAATCCCTTTTTGAGAACCGGTGCCCGTTATCGAGACCACTATAGTAAAGAAAAAGAGTTGGTTCTTTATTCGAATCCCTGGGAACGAATCCCGTCCCAACCGTCACGTAGCTCAGTCATTAGGCTCAGATAGCGAAAGCAGGAAAAAAATGCACCGGAAAAAGCGCTCCAAAGTGTAATAAAGTTCAAAACAAAAGGTATAATCCAATGAATAACTTTACTGAGAGATTTGAGCAGGGTACAAACACATGACGAACACTTTTACGACCAACCGGAAACATAGCAACTAGGCTAGCAACGCACCTCCTTTACGGCAGCTGTCGCAACGTTTTTAAAGCAACCGCAGCACGTATACAACATATATCTCCCTTTTTTAACTTTTGTTTTTCTTTCCTTGTAAACAAAACAAAATCACACTGTATATGTGTTGTCTGTCTAATTATAAATAATGCAGACGAGGGGTGTTGGCTGAGTTCTTTTTGATTGATTGATTGATTGAGACTTTTATTAGTAGGTTGCACAGTGAAGTACATATTCCGTACAATTGACCACTAAATGGTAACACCCGAATAAGTTTTTCAACTTGTTTAAGTCGGGGTCCACTTAAATTGATTCATGATACAGATATATACTATCAGATATATACTATCATCATAATACAGTCATCACACAAGATAATCACATTGAATTATATACATTATTTACAATTAGGGGGCGTGGGGTAGGATATGGACAGCAAGTAGTGGACATAGAGAGAGAGAGAGAGAGAGAGAGAGAGAGAGAGAGAGAGAGAGAGAGAGAGAGAGAGAGAGAGAGAGAGAGAGAGAGAGAGAGAGAGAGAGAGAGAGATCAGAAGGCATAAGAAAAAGTATCTGCATTTGATTGTTTACATTTGATTATTAGCAATCCGGGGAGGGTGTTAGTTTAGGGTTGTAGCTGCCTAGAGGTGAACTTTTATTGCGGTTTTGAAGGAGGATAGAGATGCCCTTTCTTTTATATCTGTTGGGAGTGCATTCCACATTGATGTGGCATAGAAAGAGAATGAGTTAAGACCTTTGTTAGTTCGGAATCTGGGTTTAACGTGGTTAGTGGAGCTCCCCCTGGTGTTGTGGTTATGGCGGTCATTTACGTTAAGGAAGTAGTTTGACATGTACTTCGGTATCAGGGAGGTGTAGTGGATTTTATAGACTAGGCTCAGTGCAAGTTGTTTAACTCTGTCCTCCACCTTGAGCCAGCCCACTTTGGAGAAGTGGGTAGGAGTGAGGTGGGATCTGGGGTGGACGTTTACGTTTACGTTTACTTTCACAGCGCGCTCATAACCTCATTCTTAGCTGCGACATGCAACAACACTTTTCAGGGCTACCGCGCATGCTCGTCACTCCCGTTGCATGCTGGGTAGTGTAGTTGTTATATTCCCTAGCCTAGCTCATAACATCACATCTTTCCCCCCTATAAAGAAATAATGTTAACTCAATAAAGTGTATTTCTTTTTTTAGCTTTAACTTTTCATTTTTTTAGAATTGTAACCACATTTGCAAACAACTTTTCTCTTCATAGAATGTTCTTTCAATAAAGAAATAAAGTG
Organism: Entelurus aequoreus; assembly: GCF_033978785.1. Classification (NCBI taxonomy): domain Eukaryota; kingdom Metazoa; phylum Chordata; class Actinopteri; order Syngnathiformes; family Syngnathidae; genus Entelurus; species Entelurus aequoreus. Next base: position 48,865,146 of record NC_084738.1, on the reverse strand, counting down.
CAAAAATGTCAAAGCATCATAACAAACAGTTATGTCTAATAGCAGCAGAAGTGCACTTTTTGGAGAGCTGTATTATTTTCATATACACCTATAGTGATCACAGAGACGTGTTGATTTTGTGTTACTGTATATATTTGTTTTTCTGAAAAATCCTGCTTGATATACTTTGGGTAACAACAGTCAATATTTATTTATTTATTAGATTTTTTTTTTTTCATATATAATAAAAGTGTGCGTTTGTTAAACCAAATATTGTGGGGTTTTTTCCATATACAACAACCTATCTGGACTCGATAAGAGAATCGATAAGAGAATCGATAAGGAATCGGTTCGATAAGAGGATTCGATAATAGGCTCGAACTCGATAATTTCTTATCAAGCATCATACCTAGATGTAAGTATATATGTAATGTGGAAAAAGGCACCTTTATGATAACATTTAATTTTACGTATTTTGATCATTTTAAGCATATGCGGTGCATTCATTTACAAAGAGGCATAAGGATGTTAGCTTTTTTTTTTCATCACTGATTATTACTCACTGCAGACTTTATTAGAGCCAACAAACATAATAAAACATAATTTACTGTACAATGTCTGCTGTCAATTAGGATGCTGACTGATAGGATTTGCATATATTCCCATTTAGGTGAAGAATGTTTCATATTTCCCGCCAAGAAAAGGGGGGTGGAACCAAGTGTCTTTTTGTGTCTTTCTTGCCATTTCCGGGTCTAAATTGGCTGTCAAAGTGTGTCAATGTGTCGGATTGCGTACTCGTCGGTCTACTATCCAGGTGAGATGCATGCTTTATGATCTAGTATAAAGTTTGACGAGCAAGGAAATGAGGAAGCAGCTGATCAGTCGATCATGTCAACATTGGCAGGCAAGCTTGTCATCACGGCGCCGCTATAAATAGTTTGTTTGGCGTTAGCGCTTATAATAACATTGTCACTAATACTTGGTTAATTTTCAAGTCCAAAATGTAAATGGAGTATTGTTGTGGTTTTTTTTAATGTTTTTTATTGGGTTTTATGGACGGAATACAGACATCCCATTGGACTTTTATTTACGAGTTAGAACGCATTAAAAAAAATACATCTGTCGTCATGTCTTTTATAATGATTGTGAACCATAGGCAAAATTACAATTACAGTTCCCCTTTGAGGGGGCACTTTTTAGTCATAAGAAGAACACAGTATAGTAGACTCAGACTTGAGTTGGTTGACTAAAACAGGGTACATTTAAATACATACATAAATGTCAACTTTCCCATTTTTCTTTTTGCTCTTGTTTTTGAAGCGTTATCCCAGTGATGTTTATTTCCCATTTTTATTTTTTTAATATATTTTATACATATACATATTGTGTAAATATCTTGACAAAGTCAGTAGGAAGGATATTGTGTAATTTTTTTTACAGATATAGTACCAAAACGATACAGTAGAAGGGGATTCATAAGGCCCCATTCGTGACAATTTACCTGACATGTGAAACGCATACTTGCCAACCCTCCCGGTTTTACCGGGAGACTCCCGGAATTCAGCGCCTCTCCCGATAACCTCCCGGAAGAAATGTTCTCCTGATAAACTCCCGGAATTCAGCCGGAGCTGTAGGCCACGCCCCCTCCAGCTCTTCGCGGACCTGAGTGGGGACAGCGGCGACAGTCTGTTTTCACGTCCGCTTTCCCACAATATAAACAGCGTGCCTGCCCAATCACGTTATAACTGTAGAATGATCGAGGGCGAGTTCTTGGTTTCTTATGTGGGCTTATTGTTAGGCAGTTTCATTAACATCCTCCCAGCGCGGTAACAACACACAACAACAGCAGTCACGTTTTCGCTACCGTAAAGCAGTTTGTCT